>NW_018745453.1:0-60362 GCF_001683475.1 Chenopodium quinoa
AAAGTCAAATGCATTGTACAAAGCTAATTGAATCAAATGAAAGTCAAACACATTCAAACAAAGCTAATTAAATAAAAAGAAAGTCAAACACATTCAAACAAAGCTTTTTGAATCAAATAAAAGTCAAACACTTTCAAACTAAGCTAATTAAATCAAATGAAAGTCAAACACATTCATACAAAGCTTCTGAATCAAATGAAAGTCAAATGTATTCAACAAAGCTAATTTAATCAAATGAAAGTCAAATGCATTCTACAAAGCTAATTGAATCAAATGAAAGTCAAACACGTTCAAGCAAAGCTAATTGAATCAAATGAAAGTCAAACACATTCAACACATCTTCTTGAATCAAATGAAAGTCAAATACATTAAATAAATCTAATTAAATCAAATGAAAGTCAAATGCATTGTACAAAGCTAATTGAATCAAATGAAAGTCAAACACATTCAAACAAAGCTAATTAAATAAAAAGAAAGTCAAACACATTCAAACAAAGCTTTTTGAATCAAATAAAAGTCAAACACTTTCAAACTAAGCTAATTAAATCAAATGGAAAGCCAAACACATTCATACAAAGCTTTCTGAATCAAATGAAAAGTCAAATGTATTCAACAAAGCTAATTTAATAAAATGAAAGTCAAATGCATTCTACAAAGCTAATTGAATCAAATGAAAGTCAAACACATTCAAGAAAAGCTAATTGAATCAAATGAAAGTCAAACACATTCAAACAAATCTTCTTGAATCAAATGAAAGTCAAATGCATTCAATAAAGCTAATTAAATCAAATGAAAGTCAAACACATTCTATATAAGCTAATTGAATCATAGGAAAGTCAAACACATTCAAACAGAGCTTTTTGAATAAAATGAAAGTCAAATGCATTCATCAAAGCTAATTGATCGAATGAAAGTCAAACACATTAAAATAAAGCTTTTTCAATCAAATTAAAGTCAAATGCATTCTACAAAGCTAAAAGAATCAAATCAAAGTCAAACACATTCAAACAAAGCTAATTAAATCAAATGAAAGTCAAAACACATTCAAACAAAGCTTTCTGAATCTAATGAAAGTCAAATACATTTAAGAAATCTAATTAAATCAAATGAAAGTCAAATGCATTGTACAAAGCTAATTAAATCAAATGAAAGTCAAACACATTCAAACAAAGCTAATTAAATAAAAAGAAAGTCATACACATTCAAACAAAGCTTTTTGAATCAAATAAAAGTCAAACACTTTCAAACTAAGCTAATTAAATCAAATGAAAGTCAAACACATTCATACAAAGTTTTCTGAATCAAATGAAAGTCAAATGTATTCAACAAAGCTAATTTAATCAAATGAAAGTCAAATGCATTCTACAAAGCTAATTGAATCAAATGAAAGTCAAACACATTCAAGAAAAGCTAATTGAATCAAATGAAAGTCAAACACATTCAAACAAATCTTCCTGAATCAAATGAAAGTCAAATGCATTCAATAAAGCTAACTGAATCAAATGAAAGTCAAACACAATTAAACAAAGCTAATTAAATCAAATGAAAGTCAAACACATTCTATATAAGCTATTGAATCAAAGGAAAGTCAAACACATTCAAACAGAGCTTTTTGAATAAAATGAAAGTCAAATGCATTCATCAAAGCTAATCGATTCGAATGAAAGTCAAACACATTCAAATAAAGCTTTTTCAATCAAATTAAAGTCAAATGCATTCTACAAAGATAAACGATCAAACTCAAAGTCAAACACATTCAAACAAAGCTAATTAAATCAAATGAAAGTCAAACACATTCAAACAAAGCTTTCTGAATCAAATGAAAGTCAAATACATTTAATAAATTTAATTAAATCAAATGAAAGTCAAATGCATTGTACAAAGCTAATTAAATCAAATGAAAGTCAAACACATTCAAACAAAGCTAATTAAATAAAAAAAAGTCAAACACATTCAAACAAAGCTTTTTGAATCAAATAAAATTCAAACACTTTCAAACTAAGCTAATAAATCAAATGAAAAGCCAAACACATTCATACAAAGCTTTCTGAATCAAATGAAAGTTTAATGCATTCAACAAGCTAATTTAATCAAATGAAAGTCAAATGCATTCTACAAAGCTAATTGAATCAAATGAAAGTCAAACACATTCAAGAAAAGCTAATTGAATCAAATGAAAGTCAAACACATTCAAACAAATCTTCTTGAATCAAATGAAAGTCAAATGCATTCAATAAAGCTAATTAAATCAAATGAAAGTCAAATACATTCTATATAAGCTAATTGAATCATAGGAAAGTCAAACACATTCAAATAGAGCTTTTTGAATAAAATGAAAGTCAAATGCATTCATCAAAGCTAATTGATTCGAATGACAGTCAAACACATTCAAATAAAGCTTTTTCAATCAAATTAAAAGTCAAATGCATTCTACAAAGCTAAAAGAATCAAATCAAAGTCAAACACATTCAAACAAAGCTAATTAAATCAAATGAAAGTCAAACACATTCAAACAAAGCTTTCTGAATCTAATGAAAGTCAAATACATTTAAGAAATCTAATTAAATCAAATGAAAGTCAAATGCATTGTACAAAGCTAATTAAATCAAATGAAAGTCAAACACATTCAAACAAAGCTAATTAAATAAAAAGAAAGTCATACACATTAAAACAAAGCTTTTTGAATCAAATAAAAGTCAAACACTTTCAAACTAAGCTAATTAAATCAAATGAAAGTCAAACACATTCATACAAAGTTTTCTGAATCAAATGAAAGTCAAATGTATTCAACAAAGCTGATTTAATCAAATGAAAGTCAAATGCATTCTACAAAGCTAATTGAATCAAATGAAAGTCAAACACATTCAAGAAAAGCTAATTGAATCAAATGAAAGTCAAACACATTCAAACAAATCTTCCTGAATCAAATGAAAGTCAAATGCATTCAATAAAGCTAACTGAATCAGATGAAAGTCAAACACAATTAAACAAAGCTAATTAAATCAAATGAAAGTCAAACACATTCTATACAAGCTAATTGAATCAAAGGAAAGTCAAACACATTCAAACAGAGCTTTTTGAATAAAATGAAAGTCAAATGCATTCATCAAAGCTAATTGATTCGAATGAAAGTCAAACACATTCAAATAAAGCTTTTTCAATCAAATTAAAGTCAAATGCATTCTACAAAGCTAAAAGAATCAAATCAAAGTCAAACACATTCAAACAAAGCTAATTAAATCAAATGAAAGTCAAACACATTCAAACAAAGCTTTCTGAATCTAATGAAAGTCAAATACATTTAAGAAATCTAATTAAATCAAATGAAAATCAAATGCATTGTACAAAGCTAATTGAATCAAATGAAAGTCAAACACATTCAAACAAGCTAATTAAATAAAAAGAAAGTCATACACATTCAAACAAAGCTTTTTGAATCAAATAAAAGTCAAACACTTTCAAACTAAGCTAATTAAATCAAATGAAAGTCAAACACATTCATACAATGCTTTCTGAATCAAATGAAAGTCAAATGTATTCAACAAAGCTAATTTAATAAAATGAAAGTCAAATGCATTCTACAAAGCTAATTGAATCACATGAAAGTCAAACACATTCAAAGAAAAGCTAATTGAATCAAATGAAAGTCAAACACATTCAAACAAATCTACTTGAATCAAATGAAAGTCAAATGCATTCAATAAAGCTAACTGAATCAAATGAAAGTCAAACACAATTAAACAAAGCTAATTAAATCAAATGAAAGTCAAACACATTCTATATAAGCTAATTGAATCAAAGGAAAGTCAAACACATTCAAACAAAGCTAATTAAATAAAAAGAAAGTCAAACACATTCAAACAAAGCTTTTTGAATCAAATCAAAGTCAAACACATTCAAACAAAGCTAATTAAATCAAATGAAAGTCAAACACATTCATACAAAGCTTTCTGAATCAAATGAAAGTCAAATGTATACAACAAAGCTAATTTAAACAAATGAAAGTCAAATGCATTCTACAAAGCTAATTGAATCAAATGAAAGTCAAACACATTCAAGAAAAGCTAATTGAATCAAATGAAAGTCAAACACATTCAAACAAATCTTCTTGAATCAAATGAAAGTCAAATGCATTTAATAAAGCTAAATGAATCAAATGAAAGTCAAACACAATTAAACAAAGCTAATTAAATCAAATGAAAGACAAACACATTCTATATAAGCTAATTGAATCAAAGGAAAGTCAAACACATTCAAACAGAGCTTTTTGAATAAAATGAAAGTCAAATGCATTCATCAAAGCTAATCGATTCGAATGAAAGTCAAACACATTCAAATAAAGCTTTTTCAATCAAATTAAAGTCAAATGCATTCTACAATGCTAAACGATCAAATCAAAGTCAAACACATTCAAACAAAGCTAATTAAATCAAATGAAAGTCAAACACATTCAAACAAAGCTTTCTGAATCAAATGAAAGTCAAATACATTTAATAAATCTAATTAAATCAAATGAAAGTCAAATGTATTGTACAAAGCTAATTGAATCAAATGAAAGTCAAACACATTCAAACAAAGCTAATTAAATAAAAAGAAAGTCAAACACATTCAAACAAAGCTTTTTGAATCAAATAAAAGTCAAACACTTTCAAACTAAGCTAATTAAATCAAATGGAAAGCCAAACACATTCATACAAAGCTTCCTGAATCAAATGAAAGTCAAATGTATTCAACAAAGCTAATTTAATCAAATGAAAGTCAAATGCATTCTACAAAGCTAATTGAATCAAATGAAAGTCAAACACATTCAAGAAAAGCTAATTGAATCAAATGAAAGTCAAACACATTCAAACAAATCTTCTTTAATCAAATGAAAGTCAAATGCATTCAATAAAGCTAACTGAATCAAATGAAAGTCAAACACAATTAAACAAAGCTAATTAAATCAAATGAAAGTCAAACACATTCTATATAAGCTAATTGAATCAAAGGAAAGTCAAACACATTCAAACAGAGCTTTTTGAATAAAATGAAAGTCAAATGCATTCATCAAAGCTAATTGATTCGAATGAAAGTCAAACACATTCAAATAAAGCTTTTTCAATCAAATTAAAGTCAAATGCATTCTACAAAGCTAAACGATCAAATCAAAGTCAAACACATTCAAACAAAGCTAATTAAATCAAATGAAAGTCAAACACATTCAAACAAAGCTTTCTGAATCAAATGAAAGTCAAATACATTTAATAAATCTAATTAAATCAAATGAAAGTCAAATGCATTGTACAAAAGCTAATTGAATCAAATGAAAGTCAAACACATTCAAACAAAGCTAATTAAATAAAAAGAAAGTCAAACACATTCAAACAAAGCTTTTTGAATCAAATAAAAGTCAAACACTTTCAAACTAAGCTAATTAAATCAAATGGAAGCCAAACACATTCATACAAAGCTTTCTGAATCAAATGAAAGTCAAATGTATTCAACAAAGCTAATTTAATCAAATGAAAGTCAAATGCATTCTACAAAGCTAATTGAATCAAATGAAAGTCAAACACATTCAAGAAAAGCTAATTGAATCAAATGAAAGTCAAACACGTTCAAACAAATCTTCTTGAATCAAATGAAAGTCAAATGCATTCAATAAAGCTAATTAAATCAAATGAAAGTCAAACACATTCTATATAAGCTAATTGAATCAAAGGAAAGTCAAACACATTCAAACAGAGCTTTTTGAATAAAATGAAAGTCAAATGCATTCATCAAAGCTAATTGATTCGAATGAAAGTCAAACACATTCAAATAAAGCTTTTTCAATCAAATTAAAGTCAAATGCATTCTACAAAGCTAAAAGAATCAAATCAAAGTCAAACACATTCAAACAAAGCTAATTAAATCAAATGAAAGTCAAACACATTCAAACAAAGCTTTCTGAATCTAATGAAAGTCAAATACATTTAAGAAATCTAATTAAATCAAATGAAAATCAAATGCATTGTACAAAGCTAATTGAATCAAATGAAAGTCAAACACATTCAAACAAAGCTAATTAAATAAAAAGAAAGTCATACACATTCAAACAAAGCTTTTTGAATCAAATAAAAGTCAAACACTTTCAAACTAAGCTAATTAAATCAAATGAAAGTCAAACACATTCATACAATGCTTTCTGAATCAAATGAAAGTCAAATGTATTCAACAAAGCTAATTTAATAAAATGAAAGTCAAATGCATTCTACAAAGCTAATTGAATCAAATGAAAGTCAAACACATTTAAGAAAAGCTAATTGAATCAAATGAAAGTCAAACACATTCAAACAAATCTTCTTGAATCAAATGAAAGTCAAATGCATTCAATAAAGCTAACTGAATCAAATGAAAGTCAAACACAATTAAACAAAGCTAATTAAATCAAATGAAAGTCAAACACATTCTATATAAGCTAATTGAATCAAAGGAAAGTCAAACACATTCAAACAAAGCTAATTAAATAAAAAGAAAGTCAAACACATTCAAACAAAGCTTTTTGAATCAAATAAAAGTCAAACACTTTCAAACTAAGCTAATTAAATCAAATGAAAGTCAAACACATTCATACAAAGCTTTCTGAATCAAATGAAAGTCAAATGTATTCAACAAAGCTAATTTAAACAAATGAAAGTCAAATGCATTCTACAAAGCTAATTGAATCAAATGAAAGTCAAACACATTCAAGAAAAGCTAATTGAATCAAATGAAAGTCAAACACATTCAAACAAATCTTCTTGAATCAAATGAAAGTCAAATGCATTTAATAAAGCTAACTGAATCAAATGAAAGTCAAACACAATTAAACAAAGCTAATTAAATCAAATGAAAGACAAACACATTCTATATAAGCTAATTGAATCAAAGGAAAGTCAAACACATTCAAACAGAGCTTTTTGAATAAAATGAAAGTCAAATGCATTCATCAAAGCTAATCGATTCGAATGAAAGTCAAACACATTCAAATAAAGCTTTTTCAATCAAATTAAAGTCAAATGCATTCTACAATGCTAAACGATCAAATCAAAGTCAAAAACATTCAAACAAAGCTAATTAAATCAAATGAAAGTCAAACACATTCAAACAAAGCTTTCTGAATCAAATGAAAGTCAAATACATTTAATAAATCTAATTAAATCAAATGAAAGTCAAATGTATTGTACAAAGCTAATTGAATCAAATGAAAGTCAAACACATTCAAACAAAGCTAATTAAATAAAAAGAAAGTCAAAACACATTCAAACAAAGCTTTTTGAATCAAATAAAAGTCAAACACTTTCAAACTAAGCTAATTAAATCAAATGGAAAGCCAAACACATTCATACAAAGCTTCCTGAATCAAATGAAAGTCAAATGTATTCAACAAAGCTAATTTAATCAAATGAAAGTCAAATGCATTCTACAAAGCTAATTGAATCAAATGAAAGTCAAACACATTCAAGAAAAGCTAATTGAATCAAATGAAAGTCAAACACATTCAAACAAATCTTCTTTAATCAAATGAAAGTCAAATGCATTCAATAAAGCTAACTGAATCAAATGAAAGTCAAACACAATTAAACAAAGCTAATTAAATCAAATGAAAGTCAAACACATTCTATATAAGCTAATTGAATCAAAGGAAAGTCAAACACATTCAAAACAGAGCTTTTTGAATAAAATGAAAGTCAAATGCATTCATCAAAGCTAATCGATTCGAATGAAAGTCAAACACATTCAAATAAAGCTTTTTCAATCAAATTAAAGTCAAATGCATTCGACAAAGCTAAACGAATCAAATCAAAAGTCAAACACATTCAAACAAAGCTAATTAAATCAAATGAAAGTCAAACACATTCAACAAAGCTTTCTGAATCAAATGAAAGTCAAATACATTTAATAAATCTAATTAAATCAAATGAAAATCAAATGCATTGTACAAAGCTAATTGAATCAAATGAAAGTCAAACACATTCAAACAAAGCTAATTAAATAAAAAGAAAGTCAAACACATTCAAACAAAGCTTTTTGAATCAAATAAAAGTCAAACACTTTCAAACAAAGCTAATTAAATCAAATGAAAGTCAAACACATTTATACAAAGCTTTCTGAATCAAATGAAAGTCAAATGTATTCAACAAAGCTAATTTAATCAAATGAAAGTCAAAATGCATTCTACAAAGCTAATTGAATCAAATGAAAGTCAAACACATTCAAGAAAGCTAATTGAATCAAATGAAAGTCAAACACATTCAAACAAATCTTCTTTAATCAAATGAAAGTCAAATGCATTCAATAAAGCTAACTGAATCAAATGAAAGTCAAACACAATTAAACAAAGCTAATTAAATCAAATGAAAGTCAAACACATTCTATATAAGCTAATTGAATCAAAAGGAAAGTCAAACACATTCAAACAGAGCTTTTTGAATAAAATGAAAGTCAAATGCATTCATCAAAGCTAATTGATTCGAATGAAAGTCAAACACATTCAAATAAAGCTTTTTCAATCAAATTAAAATCAAATGCATTCTACAAAGCTAAAAGAATCAAATCAAAGTCAAACACATTCAAACAAAGCTAATTAAATCAAATGAAAGTCAAACGCATTCAAACAAAGCTTTCTGAATCTAATGAAAGTCAAATACATTTAAGAAATCTAATTAAATCAAATGAAAGTCAAATGCATTGTACAAAGCTAATTGAATCAAATGAAAGTCAAACACATTCAAACAAAGCTAATTAAATAAAAAGAAAGTCAAACACATTCAAACAAAGCTTTTTGAATCAAATAAAAGTCAAACACTTTCAAAACAAAGCTAATTAAATCAAATGAAAGTCAAACACATTCATACAAAGCTTTCTGAATCAAATGAAAGTCAAATGTATTCAACAAAGCTAATTTAAACAAATGAAAGTCAAATGAATGAAAGTCAAACATATTCTATATAAGCTAATTGAATCAATTGAAAAGTCAAACACATTCAAACAGAACTTTTTGAATAAAATGAAAGTCAAATGCATTCATCTAAGCTAATCGATTCGAATGAAAGTCAAACACATTCAAATAAAGCTTTTTTCAATCAAATTAAAGTCAAATGCATTCGACAAAGCTAAACGAATCAAATCAAAGTCAAACACATTCAAACAAAGCTAATTAAATCAAATGAAAGTCAAACACATTCAAACAAAGCTTTCTGAATCAAATGAAAGTCAAATACATTTAATAAATCTAATTAAATCAAATGAAAATCAAATGCATTGTACAAAGCTAATTGAATCAAATGAAAGTCAAACACATTCAAACAAAGCTAATTAAATAAAAAGAAAGTCAAACACATTCAAACAAAGCTTTTTGAATCAAATAAAAGTCAAACACTTTCAAACAAAGCTAATTAAATCAAATGAAAGTCAAACACATTTATACAAAGCTTTCTGAATCAAATGAAAGTCAAATGTATTCAACAAAGCTAATTTAATCAAATGAAAGTCAAATGCATTCTACAAAGCTAATTGAATCAAATGAAAGTCAAACACATTCAAGAAAAGCTAATTGAATCAAATGAAAGTCAAACACATTCAAACAAATCTTCTTGAATCAAATGAAAGTCAAATGCATTTAATAAAGCTAACTGAATCAAATGAAAGTCAAACACAATTAAACAAAGCTAATTAAATCAAATGAAAGACAAACACATTCTATATAAGCTAATTGAATCAAAGGAAAGTCAAACACATTCAAACAGAGCTTTTTGAATAAAATGAAAGTCAAATGCATTCATGAAAGCTAATCGATTCGAATGAAAGTCAAACACATTCAAATAAAGCTTTTTCAATCAAATTAAAGTCAAATGCATTCTACAATGCTAAACGATCAAATCAAAGTCAAACACATTCAAACAAAGCTAATTAAATCAAATGAAAGTCAAACACATTCAAACAAAGCTTTCTGAATCAAATGAAAGTCAAATACATTTAATAAATCTAATTAAATCAAATGAAAGTCAAATGTATTGTACAAAGCTAATTGAATCAAATGAAAGTCAAACACATTCAAACAAAGCTAATTAAATAAAAAGAAAGTCAAACACATTCAAACAAAGCTTTTTGAATCAAATAAAAGTCAAACACTTTCAAACTAAGCTAATTAAATCAAATGGAAAGCCAAACACATTCATACAAAGCTTCCTGAATCAAATGAAAGTCAAATGTATTCAACAAAGCTAATTTAATCAAATGAAAGTCAAATGCATTCTACAAAGCTAATTGAATCAAATGAAAGTCAAACACATTCAAGAAAAGCTAATTGAATCAAATGAAAGTCAAACACATTCAAACAAATCTTCTTTAATCAAATGAAAGTCAAATGCATTCAATAAAGCTAACTGAATCAAATGAAAGTCAAACACAATTAAACAAAGCTAATTAAATCAAATGAAAGTCAAACACATTCTATATAAGCTAATTGAATCAAAGGAAAGTCAAACACATTCAAACAGAGCTTTTTGAATAAAATGAAAGTCAAATGCATTCATCAAAGCTAATCGATTCGAATGAAAGTCAAACACATTCAAATAAAGCTTTTTCAATCAAATTAAAGTCAAATGCATTCGACAAAGCTAAACGAATCAAATCAAAGTCAAACACATTCAAACAAAGCTAATTAAATCAAATGAAAGTCAAACACATTCAAACAAAGCTTTCTGAATCAAATGAAAGTCAAATACATTTAATAAATCTAATTAAATCAAATGAAAATCAAATGCATTGTACAAAGCTAATTGAATCAAATGAAAGTCAAACACATTCAAACAAAGCTAATTAAATAAAAAGAAAGTCAAACACATTCAAACAAAGCTTTTTGAATCAAATAAAAGTCAAACACTTTCAAACAAAGCTAATTAAATCAAATGAAAGTCAAACACATTTATACAAAGCTTTCTGAATCAAATGAAAGTCAAATGTATTCAACAAAGCTAATTTAATCAAATGAAAGTCAAATGCATTCTACAAAGCTAATTGAATCAAATGAAAGTCAAACACATTCAAGAAAAGCTAATTGAATCAAATGAAAGTCAAACACATTCAAACAAATCTTCTTTAATCAAATGAAAGTCAAATGCATTCAATAAAGCTAACTGAATCAAATGAAAGTCAAACACAATTAAACAAAGCTAATTAAATCAAATGAAAGTCAAACACATTCTATATAAGCTAATTGAATCAAAGGAAAGTCAAACACATTCAAACAGAGCTTTTTGAATAAAATGAAAGTCAAATGCATTCATCAAAGCTAATTGATTCGAATGAAAGTCAAACACATTCAAATAAAGCTTTTTCAATCAAATTAAAATCAAATGCATTCTACAAAGCTAAAAGAATCAAATCAAAGTCAAACACATTCAAACAAAGCTAATTAAATCAAATGAAAGTCAAACGCATTCAAACAAAGCTTTCTGAATCTAATGAAAGTCAAATACATTTAAGAAATCTAATTAAATCAAATGAAAGTCAAATGCATTGTACAAAGCTAATTGAATCAAATGAAAGTCAAACACATTCAAACAAAGCTAATTAAATAAAAAGAAAGTCAAACACATTCAAACAAAGCTTTTTGAATCAAATAAAAGTCAAACACTTTCAAACAAAGCTAATTAAATCAAATGAAAGTCAAACACATTCATACAAAGCTTTCTGAATCAAAATGAAAGTCAAATGTATTCAACAAAGCTAATTTAAAACAAATGAAAGTCAAATGAATGAAAGTCAAACATATTCTATATAAGCTAATTGAATCAATTGAAAAGTCAAACACATTCAAACAGAACTTTTTGAATAAAATGAAAGTCAAATGCATTTATCAAAGCTAATTGATTCGAATGAAAGTCAAATACATTCAAATAAAGCTTTTTCAATCAAATTAAAGTCAAATGCATTCTACAAAGCTAAAAGAATCAAATCAAAGTCAAACACATTCAAACAAAGCTAATTAAATCAAATGAAAGTCAAACACATTCAAACAAAGCTTTCTGAATCAAATGAAAGTCAAATACATTTAAGAAATCTAATTAAATCAAATGAAAGTCAAATGCATTGTACAAAGCTAATTGAATCAAATGAAAGTCAAACACATTCAAACAAAGCTAATTAAATAAAAAGAAAGTCAAACACATTCAAACAAAGCTTTTTGAATCAAATAAAAGTCAAACACTTTCAAACTAAGCTAATTAAATCAAATGAAAGCCAAACACATTCATACAAAGCTTTCTGAATCAAATGAAAGTCAAATGTATTCAACAAAGCTAATTTAATCAAATGAAAGTCAAATGCATTCTACAAAGCTAATTGAATCAAATGAAAGTCAAACACATTCAAGAAAAGCTTATTGGATCAAATGAAAGTCAAACACATTCAAACAAATCTTCTTTAATCAAATGAAAGTCAAATGCATTCAATAAAGCTAACTGAATCAAATGAAAGTCAAACACAATTAAACAAAGCTAATTAAATCAAATGAAAGTCAAACACATTCTATATAAGCTAATTGAATCAAAGGAAAGTCAAACACATTCAAACAGAGCTTTTTGAATAAAATGAAAGTCAAATGCATTCATCAAAGCTAATCGATTCGAATGAAAGTCAAACACAATCAAATAAAGCTTTTTCAATCAAATTAAAGTCAAATGCATTCTACAAAGCTAAACGAATCAAATCAAAGTCTAACACATTCAAACAAAGCTAATTAAATCAAATGAAAGTCAAACACATTCAAACAAAGCTTTCTGAATCAAATGAAAGTCAAATACATTTAATAAATCTAATTAAATCAAATGAAAGTCAAATGCATTGTACAAAGCTAATTGAATCAAATGAAAGTCAAACACATTCAAACAAAGCTAATTAAATAAAAAGAAAGTCAAACACATTCAAACAAATCTTTTTGAATCAAATAAAAGTCAAACACTTTCAAACTAAGCTAATTAAATCAAATGAAAAGCCAAACACATTCATACAAAGCTTTCTGAATCAAATGAAAGTCAAATGTATTCAACAAAGCTAATTTAATCAAATGAAAGTCAAATGCATTCTACAAAGCTAATTGAATCAAATGAAAGTCAAACACATTCAAGAAAAGCTAATTGAATCAAATGAAAGTCAAACACATTCAAACAAATCTTCTTGAATCAAATGAAAGTCAAATGCATTCAATAAAGCTAACTGAATCAAATGAAAGTCAAACACAATTAAACAAAGCTAATTAAATCAAATGAAAGTCAAACACATTCTATATAAGCTAATTGAATCAAAGGAAAGTCAAACACATTCAAACAGAGCTTTTTGAATAAAATGAAAGTCAAATGCATTCATCAAAGCTAATCGATTCGAATGAAAGTCAAACACATTCAAATAAAGCTTTTTCAATCAAATTAAAGTCAAATGCATTCGACAAAGCTAAACGAATCAAATCAAAGTCAAACACATTCAAACAAAGCTAATTAAATCAAATGAAAGTCAAACACATTCAAACAAAGCTTTCTGAATCAAATTAAAGTCAAATACATTTAATAAATCTAATTAAATCAAATGAAAGTCAAATGCATTGTACAAAGCTAATTGAATCAAATGAAAGTCAAACACATTCAAACAAAGCTAATTAAATAAAAAGAAAGTCAAACACATTCAAACAAAGCTTTTTGAATCAAATAAAATGTCAAACACTTTCAAACTAAGCTAATTAAATCAAATGAAAGTCAAACACATTCATACAAAGCTTTCTGAATCAAATGAAAGTCAAATGTATTCAACAAAGCTAATTTAATCAAATGAAAGTCAAATGCATTCTACAAAGCTAATTGAATCAAATGAAAGTCAAACACATTCAAGCAAAGCTAATTGAATCAAATGAAAGTCAAACACATTCAAACAAATCTTCTTGAATCAAATGAAAGTCAAATCATTCAATAAAGCTAATTGAATCAAATGAAAGTCAAACACAATTAAACAAGCTAATTAAATCAAATGAAAGTCAAACACATTCTATATAAGCTAATTGAATCAAAGGAAAGTCAAACACATATAAACAGAGCTTTTTGAATAAAATGAAGTCAAATGCATTCATCAAAGCTAATTGATTCGAATGAAAGTCAAACACATTCAAATAAAGCTTTTTCAATCAAATTAAAGTCAAATGCATTCTACAAAGCTAAAGAATCAAATCAAAGTCAAACACATTCAAACAAAGCTAATTAAATTAAATGAAAGTCAAACACATTCAAACAAAGTTTCTGAATCAAATGAAAGTCAAATACATTTAATAAATCTAATTAAATCAAATGAAAGTCAAATGCATTGTACAAAGCTAACTTGAATCAAATGAAAGTCAAACATATTCAAACAAAGCTAATTAAATAAAAAGAAAGTCAAACACATTCAAACAAAGCTTTTGAATCAAATAAAAGTAAAACATTTTCAAACTAAGCTAATTAAATCAAATGAAGTCATACACATTCATACAAAGCTTTCTGAATTAATGAAAGTCAAATGTATTCAACAAAGCTAATTAAATCAAATGAAAGTCAAATGCATTCTACAAAGCTAAACGAATCAAATGAAAGTCAAACACATTCAAAGAAAGCTAATTGAATCAAATGAAATTCAAACACATTCAAACAAAGCTTTTTGAATCAAATAAATGTCAAACACATTCAAACAAAGCTAATTAAATCAAATGAAAGTCAAACACATTCCAAACAAAGCTTTCTGAATCAAATGAAAGTCAAATGCATTCAACAAAGCTAATTTAATCAAGATGAAAGTCAAATGCTTTCTACAAAGCTAATTGAATCAAATGAAAGTCAAACACATTCAAGGAAAGCTAATTGAATAAATGAAAGTCAAACACATTCAAACAAATCTTCTTGAATCAAATGAAAGTCAAATGCATTCAATAAAGCTAACTGAATCAAATGAAAGTCAAAACACAATTAAACAAAGCTAATTAAATCAAATGAAAGTCAAACACATTCTATATAAGCTAATTGAATCAAATGAAAAGTCAAACACATTCAAACAGAGCTTTTTGAATAAAATGAAAGTCAATTGCATTCATCAAAGCTAATTGATTCGAATGAAAGTCAAATACATTCAAATAAAGCTTTTTTCAATCAAATTAAAGTCAAATGCATTCTACAAAGCTAAAAGAATCAAATCAAAGTCAAACACATTCAAACAAAGCTAATTAAATCAAATAAAAGTCAAACACATTCAAACAAAGCTTTCTGAATCAACTGAAAGTCAAATACATTTAAGAAATATAATTAAATCAAATGAAAGTCAAATGCATTGTACAAAGCTAATTGAATCAAATGAAAGTCAAACACATTCAAACAAAGCTAATTAAATAAAAAGAAAGTCAAACACATTCAAACAAAGCTTTTTGAATCAAATAAAGGTCAAACACTTTCAAACTAAGCTAATTAAATCAAATGAAAGCCAAACACATTCATACAAAGCTTTCTGAATCAAATGAAAGTCAAATGTATTCAACAAAGCTAATTTAATCAAATGAAAGTCAAATGCATTCTACAAAGCTAATAGAATCAAATGAAAGTCAAACACATTCAAGAAAAGCTAATTGAATCAAATGAAAGTCAAACACATTCAAACAAATCTTCTTGAATCAAATGAAAGTCAAATGCATTCAATAAAGCTAACTGAATCAAATGAAAGTCAAACACAATTAAACAAAGCTAATTAAATCAAATGAATGTCAAACACATTCTATAACAAGATAATTGAATCAAAGGAAAGTCAAACACATTCAAACAGAGCTTTTTGAATAAAATGAAAGTCAAATGCATTCATCAAAGCTAATCAATTCGAATGAAAGACAAACACATTCAAATAAAGCTTTTTCAATGAAATTAAAGTCAAATGCATTCTACAAAGCTAAACGAATCAAATCAAAGTCAAAACAGTTCAAACAAAGCTAATTAAATCAAATGAAAGTCAAAACACATTCAAACAAAGCTTTCTGAATCAAATGAAAGTCAAATACATTAAATAAATCTAATTAAATCAAATGAAAGTCAAATGCATTGTACAAAGCTAATTGAATCAAATGAAAGTCAAACACATTCAAACAAAGCTAATTAAATAAAAAGAAAGTCAAACACATTCAAACAAAGCTTTTTGAATCAAATAAAAGTCAAACACTTTCAAACTAAGCTAATTAAATCAAATGAAAGTCAAACACATTCATACAAAGCTTACTGAATCAAATGAAAGTCAAATGTATTAAACAATGCTAATTTAATCAAATGAAAGTCAAATGCATTCTACAAAGCTAATTGAATCAAATGAAAGTCAAACACAATCAAGAAAAGCTAATTGAATCAAATGAAAGTCAAACACATTCAAACAAATCTTCTTGAATCAAATGAAAGTCAAATGCATTCAATAAAGCTAACTGAATCAAATGAAAGTCAAACACAATTAAACAAAGCTAATTAAATCAAATGAAAGTCAAACACATTTTATATAAGCTAATTGAATCAAAGGAAAGTCAAACACATTCAAACAGAGCTTTTTGAATAAAATGAAAGTCAAACGCATTCATCAAAGCTAATCGTTTTGAATGAAAGTCAAACACAATTCAAATAAAGCTTTTTTCAATCAAATTAAAGTCAAATGCATTCTACAAAGCTAAACGAATCAAATCAAAGTCAAACACATTCAAACAAAGCTAATTAAATAAAATGAAAGTCGAAACACATTCAAACAAAGCTTTCTGAATCAAATGAAAGTCAAATACATTTTAATAAATCTAATTAAATCAAATTGAAAGTCAAATGCATTGTACAAAGCTAATTGAATCAAAATGAAAGTCAAACACATTCAAACAAAGCTAATTAAATAAAAAGAAAGTCAAACACATTCAAACAAAGCTTTTTGAATCAAATAAAAGTCAAACACATTCAAACAAAGCTAATTAAATCAAATGAAAGTCAAACACATTCCAACAAAGCTTTCTGAATCAAATGAAAATCAAATGCATTCAACAAAGCTAATTTAATCAAATGAAAGTCAAATGCTTTCTACAAAGCTAATTGAATCAAATGAAAGATCAAACACATTCAAGAAAAGCTAATTGAATCAAATGAAAGTCAAACACATTCAAACAAATCTTCTTGAATCAAATGAAAGTCAAATGCATTCAATAAAGCTTAACTGAATCAAATGAAAGTCAAACACAATTAAACAAAGCTAATTAAATCAAATGAAAGTCAAACACATTCTATATAAGCTAATTAAATCAAAGGAAAGTCAAACACATTCAAACAGAGCTTTTTGAATAAAATGAAAGTCAAATGCATTCATCAAAGCTAATTGATTTGAATGAAAGTCAAATACATTCAAATAAAGCTTTTTCAATCAAATTAAAGTCAAATGCATTTTACAAAGCTAAAAAGAATCAAAATCAAAGTCAAACACATTCAAACAAAGCTAATTAAATCAAATGAAAGTCAAACACATTCAAACAAAGCTTTCTGAATCAAATGAAAGTCAAATACATTTAAAAAATCTAATTAAATCAAAATGAAAGTCAAATGCATTGTACAAAGCTAATTGAATCAAATGAAAGTCAAACACATTCAAACAAAAGCTAATTAAATAAAAAGAAAGTCAAACACATTCAAACAAAGCTTTTGAATCAAATAAAAGTCAAACACTTTCAAACTAAGCTAATTAAATCAAATGAAAGTCCAAACACATTCATACAAAGCTTTCTGAATCAAATGAAAGTCAAATGTATTCAACAAAGCTAATTTAATCAAATGAAAGTCAAATGCATTCTACAAAGCTAATTGAATCAAATGAAAGTCAAACACATTCAAGAAAAGCTAATTGAATCAAATGAAAGTCAAACACATTCAAACAAATCTTCTTGAATCAAATGAAAGTCAAATGCATTCAATAAAGCTAACTGAATCAAATGAAAGTCAAACACAATTAAACAAAGCTAATTAAATCAAATGAAAGTCAAACACATTCTATATAAGCTGATTGAATCAAAGGAAAGTCAATCACATTCAAATAGAGCTTTTTGAATAAAATGAAAAGTCAAAATGCATTCATCAAAGCTAATTGATTCGAATGAAAAGTCAAACACATTCAAATAAAGCTTTTTCAATCAAATTAAAGTCAAATGCATTCTACAAAGCTAAAAGAATCAAATCAAAGTCAAACACATTCAAACAAAGCTAATTAAATCAAATGAAAGTCAAACACATTTCAAACAAAGCTTTCTCAATCTAATGAAAGTCAAATACATTTAAGAAATCTAATTAAATCAAATGAAAGTCTAATGCATTGTACAAAGCTAATTGAATCAAATGAAAAGTCAAACACATTCAAACAAAGCTAATTAAATAAAAAGAAAGTCAAAACACATTCAAACAAAAGCTTTTGAATCAAATAAAAGTCAAACACTTTCAAACTAAGCTAATTAAATCAAATGAAAGCCAAACACATTCATACAAAGCTTTCTGAATCAAATGAAAGTCAAATGTATTCAACAAAGCTAATTTAATCAAATGAAAGTCAAATGCATTCTACAAAGCTAATTGAATCAAATGAAAGTCAAACACATTCAAGAAAAGCTAATTGAATCAAATGAAAGTCAAACACATTCAAACAAATCTTCTTGAATCAAATGAAAGTCAAATGCATTCAATAAAGCTAACTGAATCAAATGAAAGTCAAACACAATTAAACAAAGCTAATTAAATCAAATGAAAGTCAAACACATTCTATATAAGCTAATTGAAACAAAGGAAAGTCAACACATTCAAACAGAGCTTTTTGAATAAAATGAAAGTCAAATGCATTCATCAAAGCTAATTGATTCGAATGAAAGTCAAACACATTCAAATAAAGCTTTTTCAATCAAATTAAAGTCAAATGCATTCTACAAAGCTAAAAGAATCAAATCAAAGTCAAACACATTCAAAACAAAGCTAATTAAATCAAATGAAAGTCAAACACATTCAAACAAAGCTTTTTGAATCAAATAAAAGTCAAACACTTTCAAACTAAGCTAATTAAAATCAAATGAAAGCCAAACACATTCATACAAAGCTTTCTGAATCAAATGAAAGTCAAATGTATTCAACAAAGCTAATTTAATCAAATGAAAGTCAAATGCATTTCTACAAAGCTAATGAATCAAATGAAAGTCAAACACATTCAAGAAAAGCTAGTTGAATCAAATGAAAGTCAAACACATTCAAACAAATCTTCTTGAATCAAATGAAAGTCAAATGCATTCAATAAAGCTAACTGAATCAAATGAAAGTCAAACACAATTAAACAATGCTAATTAAATCAAATGAAAGTCAAACACATTCTATATAAGCTAATTGAATCAAAGGAAAGTCAAACACATATCAAACAGAGCTTTTTGAATAAAATGAAAGTCAAATGCATTCATCAAAGCTAATCGATTCGAATGAAAGTCAAACACAATCAAAATAAAGCTTTTTCAATCAAATTAAAGTCAAATGCATTCTACAAAGCTAAACGAATCAAATCAAAGTCAAACACATTCAACAAAGCTAATTAAATCAAATGAAAGTCAAACACATTCAAACAAAGTTTTCTGAATCAAATGAAAGTCAAATACATTTAATAAATCTAATTAAATCAAATGAAAGTCAAATGCATTGTACAAAGCTAACTGAATCAAATGAAAGTCAAACACATTCAAACAAAGCTAATTAAATAAAAAGAAAGTCAAACACATTCAAACAAAGCTTTTTGAATCAAATAAAAGTCAAAACACTTTCAAACTAAGCTAATTAAATCAAATGAAAGTCATACACATTCATACAAAGCTTTCTGAATTAAATGAAAGTCAAATGTATTCAACAAAGCTAATTTAAATCAAAATGAAAGTCAAATGCATTCTAAAACTAAAGAATCAAATGGAAAGTCAAACACATTCAAAAAAAGCTAATTGAATCAAATGAAATTCAAACACATTCAAACAAAAGCTTTTTGAATCAAATAAATGTCAAACACATTCAAACAAAGCTAATTAAATCAAACGAAAGTCAAACACATTCAACAAAGCTTTCTGAATCAAATGAAAGTCAAATGCATTCAACAAACTAATTTAATCAGATGAAAGTCAAATGCTTTCTACAAAGCTAATTGAATCAAATGAAAGTCAAACACATCAAGAAAGCTAATTGAATTAAATGAAAGTCAAACACATTCAAAACAAATCTCTTGAATCAAATGAAAGTCAAATGCATTCAATAAAGCTAACTGAATCAAATGAAAGTCAAACACAATTAAACAAAGCTAATTAAATCAAATGAAAGTCAAACACATTCTATATAAGCTAATTGAATCAAATGAAAAGTCAAACACATTCAAACAGAGCTTTTTGAATAAAATGAAAGTCAATTGCATTCATCAAAGCTAATTGATTCGAATGAAAGTCAAATACATTCAAATAAAGCTTTTTCAATCAAATTAAAGTCAAATGCATTCTACAAAGCTAAAAGAATCAAAATCAAAGTCAAACACATTCAAAACAAAGCTAATTAAATCAAATAAAAGTCAAACACATTCAAACAAAGCTTTCTGAATCAACTGAAAGTCAAATACATTTAAGAAATATAATTAAATCAAATGAAAGTCAAATGCATTGTACAAAGCTAATTGAATCAAATGAAAGTCAAACACATTCAAACAAAGCTAATTAAATAAAAAGAAAGTCAAACACATTCAAACAAAGCTTTTTGAATCAAATAAAGTCAAACACTTTCAAACTAAGCTAATTAAATCAAATGAAAGCCAAACACATTCATACAAAGCTTTCTGAATCAAATGAAAAGTCAAATGTATTCAACAAAGCTAATTTAATCAAATGACAGTCAAATGCATTCTACAAAGCTAATAGAATCAAATGAAAGTCAAACACATTCAAGAAAAGCTAATGAATCAAATGAAAGTCAAAACATTCAAACAAATCTTCTTGAATCAAATGAAAGTCAAATGCATTCAATAAAGCTAACTGAATCAAATGAAAGTCAAACACAATTAAACAAAGCTAATTAAATCAAATGAATGTCAAACACATTCTATATAAGCTAATTGAATCAAAGGAAAGTCAAACACATTCAAACAGAGCTTTTTGAATAAAATGAAAATCAAATGCATTTCATCAAAGCTAATCAATTCGAATGAAAGTCAAACACATTCAAAATAAAGCTTTTTCAATGAAATTAAAGTCAAATGCATTCTACAAAGCTAAACGAATCAAATCAAAGTCAAACACATTCAAACAAAGCTAATTAAATCAAATGAAAGTCAAAACACATTCAAACAAAGCTTTCTGAATCAAATGAAAGTCAAATACATTAAATAAATCTAATTAAATTAAATGAAAGTCAAATGCATTGTACAAAAGCTAATTGAATCAAATGAAAGTCAAACACATTCAAACAAAGCTAATTAAATAAAAAGAAAGTCAAACACATTCAAACAAAGCTTTTTGAATCAAATAAAAGTCAAACACTTTTCAAACTAAGCTAATTAAATCAAATGAAAAGTCAAACACATTCATACAAAGCTTACTGAATCAAATGAAAAGTCAAATGTATTAAACAAAGCTAATTTAATCAAATGAAAGTCAAATGCATTCTACAAAGCTAATTGAATCAAATGAAAGTCAAACACATTCAAGAAAAGCTAATTGAATCAAATGAAAGTCAAACACATTCAAACAAATCTTCTTGAATCAAATGAAAGTCAAATGCATTCAATAAAGCTAACTGAATCAAATGAAAGTCAAACACAATTAAACAAAGCTAATTAAATCAAATGAAATGTCAAACACATTCTATACAAGATAATTGAATCAAAGGAAAGTCAAACACATTCAAACAGAGCTTTTTGAATAAAATGAAAGTCAAATGCATTCATCAAAGCTAATCAATTCGAATGAAAGACAAACACATTCAAATAAAGCTTTTTCAATGAAATTAAAGTCAAAATGCATTCTACAAAGCTAAAACGAATCAAATCAAAGTCAAACAGATTCAAACAAAGCTAATTAAATCAAATGAAAGTCAAACACATTCAAACAAAGCTTTCTGAATCAAATGAAAGTCAAATACATTTAAATAAATCTAATTAAATCAAATGAAAGTCAAATGCATTGTACAAAGCTAATTGAATCAAATGAAAGTCAAACACATTCAAACAAAGCTTAATTAAATAAAAAGAAAGTCAAACACATTCAAACAAAGCTTTGAATAATAAAAGTCAAACCTAAATAAGTAATTAAATCAATATTCACATTCATACAAAGCTTTACTGAATCAAATGAAAGTCAAATGTATTCAACAATGCTAATTTAATCAAATGAAAGTCAAATGCATTCTACAAAGCTAATTGAATCAAATGAAAGTCAAACACAATCAAGAAAAAGCTAATTGAATCAAATGAAAGTCAAAACACATTCAAACAAATCTTCTTGAATCAAATGAAAGTCAAATGCATTCAATAAAGCTAACTGAATCAAATGAAAGTCAAACACAATTAAACAAGCTAATTAAATCAAATGAAAGTCAAACACATTTATATAAGCTAAATTGAATCAAAGGAAAGTCAAACACATTCAAACAGAGCTTTTTGAATAAAATGAAAGTCAAACGCATTCATCAAAGCTAAAATGAAAGTCAAACACATTCAAATAAAGCTTTTTCAATCAAATTAAAGTCAAATGCATTCTACAAAGCTAACGAATCAAATCAAAGTCAAACACATTCAAACAAAGCTAATTAATCAAATGAAAGTCAAACACATTCAAACAAAGCTTTCTGAATCAAATGAAAGTCAAATACATTTAATAAATCTAATTAAATCAAATGAAAGTCAAATGCATTGTACAAAGCTAATTGAATCAAATGAAAGTCAAACACATTCAAACAAAGCTAATTAAATAAAAAGAAAGTCAAACACATTCAAACAAAGCTTTTTGAATCAAATAAAAGTCAAACACATTCAAACAAAGCTAATTAAATCAAATGAAAGTCAAACACATTCCAACAAAGCTTTCTGAATCAAATGAAAATCAAATGCATTCAACAAAGCTAATTTAATCAAATGAAAGTCAAATGCTTTCTACAAAGCTAATTGAATCAAATGAAAGTAAACACATTCAAGAAAGCTAATTGAATCAAATGAAAGTCAAACACATTCAAACAAATCTTCTTGAATCAAATGAAAGTCAAATGCATTCAATAAAGCTAACTGAATCAAATGAAAGTCAAGCTAATTAAATCAAATGAAAGTCAAACACATTCTATATAAGCTAATTAAATCAAAGGAAAGTCAAACACATTCAAACAGAGCTTTTTGAATAAAATGAAAGTCAAATGCATTCATCAAAGCTAATTGATTCGAATGAAAGTCAAACACATTCAAATAAAGCTTTTTCAATCAAATTAAAGTCAAATGCATTCAAAAGCTAAAGAATCAAATCAAAGTCAAACACATTCAAACAAAGCTAATTAAATCAAATGAAAGTCAAACACATTCAAACAAAGCTTTCTGAATCAAATGAAAGTCAAATACATTTAAGAAATCTAATTAAATCAAATGAAAGTCAAATGCATTGTACAAAGCTAATTGAATCAAATGAAAGTCAAACACATTCAAACAAAGCTAATTAATAAAAAGAAAGTCAAACATTCAAACAAAGCTTTTGAATCAAATAAAAGTCAAACACTTTCAAACTAAGCTAATTAAATCAAATGAAAGCAAACACATTCATACAAAGCTTTCTGAATCAAATGAAAGTCAAATGTATTCAACAAAGCTAATTTAATCAAATGAAAGTCAAATGCATTCTACAAAGCTAATTGAATCAAATGAAAGTCAAACACATTCAAGAAAAGCTAATTGAATCAAATGAAAGTCAAACACATTCAAACAAATCTTCTTGAATCAAATGAAAGTCAAATGCATTCAATAAAGCTAACTGAATCAAATGAAAGTCAAACACAATTAAACAAAGCTAATTAAATCAAATGAAAGTCAAACACATTCTAATAAGCTAATTGAATCAAAGGAAAGTCAAACACATTCAAAAAGCTTTTTGAATAAAATGAAAGTCAAATGCATTCATCAAAGCTAATTGATTCGAATGAAAGTCAAACACATTCAAATAAAGCTTTTTCAATCAAATTAAAGTCAAATGCATTCTACAAAGCTAAAAGAATCAAATCAAAGTCAAACACATTCAAACAAAGCTAATTAAATCAAATGAAAGTCAAACACATTCAAACAAAGCTTTCTGAATCAAATGAAAGTCAAATACATTTAAGAAATCTAATTAAATCAAATGAAAGTCAAATGCATTGTACAAAGCTAATTGAATCAAATGAAAGTCAAACACATTCAAACAAAGCTAATTAAATAAAAAGAAAGTCAAACACATTCAAACAAAGCTTTTTGAATCAATAAAAGTCAAACACTTTCAAACTAAGCTAATTAAATCAAATGAAAGCCAAACACATTCATACAAAGCTTTCTGAATCAAATGAAAG
The DNA here is from genome assembly GCF_001683475.1 of Chenopodium quinoa. Taxonomy (NCBI): domain Eukaryota; kingdom Viridiplantae; phylum Streptophyta; class Magnoliopsida; order Caryophyllales; family Amaranthaceae; genus Chenopodium; species Chenopodium quinoa. The sequence continues at coordinate 24,633 of NW_018745453.1, forward strand.
TCAAATGTATTCAACAAAGCTAATTTAATCAAATGAAAGTCAAATGCATTCTACAAAGCTAATTGAATCAAATGAAAGTCAAACACATTCAAGAAAAGCTAATTGAATCAAATGAAAGTCAAACACATTCAAACAAATCTTCTTGAATCAAATGAAAGTCAAATGCATTCAATAAAGCTAACTGAATCAAATGAAAGTCAACAATTAAACAAAGCTAATTAAATCAAATGAAAGTAAACACATTCTATATAAGCTAATTGAATCAAAGGAAAGTCAAACACATTCAAACAGAGCTTTTTGAATAAAATGAAAGTCAAATGCATTCATCAAAGCTAATTGATTCGAATGAAAGTCAAACACATTCAAATAAAGCTTTTTCAATCAAATTAAAGTCAAATGCATTCTACAAAGCTAAAAGAATCAAATCAAAGTCAAACACATTCAAACAAAGCTAATTAAATCAAATGAAAGTCAAACACATTCAAAAAAGCTTTTTGAATCAAATTCAAATTTCAAACTAAGCTAATTAAATCAAATGAAAGCCAAACACATTCAACAAAGCTTTCTGAATCAAATGAAAGTCAAATGTATTCAACAAGCTAATTTAATCAAATGAAAGTCAAATGCATTCTACAAAGCTAATAATCAAATGAAAGTCAAACACATTCAAGAAAAGCTAATTGAATCAAATGAAAGTCAAACACATTCAAACAAATCTTTGAATCAAATGAAAGTCAAATGCATTCAATAAAGCTAACTGAATCAAATGAAAGTCAAACACAATTAAACAAAGCTAATTAAATCAAATGAAAGTCAAACACATTCTATATAAGCTAATTGAATCAAAGGAAAGTCAAACACATTAAACAGAGCTTTTTGAATAAAATGAAAGTCAAATGCATTCATCAAAGCTAATCGATTCGAATGAAAGTCAAACACAATCAAATAAAGCTTTTTCAATCAAATTAAAGTCAAATGCATTCTACAAAGCTAAACGAATCAAATCAAAGTCAAACACATTCAAACAAAGCTAATTAAATCAAATGAAAGTCAAACACATTCAAACAAAGTTTTCTGAATCAAATGAAAGTCAAATACATTTAATAAATCTAATTAAATCAAATGAAAGTCAAATGCATTGTACAAAGCTAATGAATCAAATGAAAGTCAAACACATTCAAACAAAAGCTAATTAAATAAAAAGAAAGTCAAACACATTCAAACAAAGCTTTTGAATCAAATAAAAGTAAAACACTTTCAAACTAAGCTAATTAAATCAAATGAAAGTCAACACATTCATACAAAGCTTTCTGAATCAAATGAAAGTCAAATGTATTCAACAAAGCTAATTAAATCAAATGAAAGTCAAATGCATTCTACAAAGCTAAACGAATCAAATGAAAGTCAAACACATTCAAAGAAAGCTAATTGAATCAAATGAAATTCAAACACATTCAAAAAAGCTTTTTGAATCAAATAAAAGTCAAACACATTCAAACAAGCTAATTAAATCAAATGAAAGTCAAACACATTCAACAAAGCTTTCTGAATCAAAAAAGTCAAATGCATTCAACAAAGCTAATCAATGAAAGTCAAACAAAGCTAATTAATCAAATGAAAGTCAAAACATTCAAAAAGCTAATTGAATCAAATGAAAGTCAAACACATTCAAACAAATCTCTTGAATCAAATGAAAGTCAAATGCATTCAATAAAGCTAACTGAATCAAATGAAAGTCAAACACAATTAAACAAAGCTAATTAAATCAAATGAAAGTCAAACACATTCTATATAAGCTAATTGAATCAAAGAAAAGTCAAACACATTCAAACAGAGCTTTTTGAATAAAATGAAAGTCAAATGCATTCATCAAAGCTAATTGATTCGAATGAAAGTCAAACACATTCAAATAAAGCTTTTTCAATCAAATTAAAGTCAAATGCATTCTACAAAGCTAAAAGAATCAAATCAAAGTCAAACACATTCAAACAAAGCTAATTAAATCAAATGAAAGTCAAACACATTCAAAAAAGCTTTCTGAATCAAATGAAAGTCAAATACATTTAAGAAATCTAATTAAATCAAATGAAAGTCAAATGCATTGTACAAAGCTAATTGAATCAAATGAAAGTCAAACACATTCAAACAAAGCTAATTAAATAAAAAGAAAGTCAAACACATTCAAACAAAGCTTTTTGAATCAAATAAAGGTCAAACACTTTCAAACTAAGCTAATTAAATCAAATGAAAGCCAAACACATTCATACAAAGCTTTCTGAATCAAATGAAAGTCAAATGTATTCAACAAAGCTAATTTAATCAAATGAAAGTCAAATGCATTCTACAAAGCTAATTGAATCAAATGAAAGTCAAACACATTCAAGAAAAGCTAATTGAATCAAATGAAAGTCAAACACATTCAAACAATCTTCTTGAATCAAATGAAAGTCAAATGCATTCAATAAAGCTAACTGAATCAAATGAAAGTCAAACACAATTAAACAAAGCTAATTAAATCAAATGAATGTCAAACACATTCTATACAAGATAATTGAATCAAAGGAAAGTCAAACACATTCAAACAGAGCTTTTTGAATAAAATGAAAGTCAAATGCATTCATCAAAGCTAATCAATTCGAATGAAAGTCAAACACATTCAAATAAAGCTTTTTCAATCAAATTAAAGTCAAATGCATTCTACAAAGCTAAACGAATCAAATCAAAGTCAAACAGATTCAAACAAAGCTAATTAAATCAAATGAAAGTCAAACACATTCAAACAAAGCTTTCTGAATCAAATGAAAGTCAAATACATTAAATAAATCTAATTAAATCAAATGAAAGTCAAATGCATTGTACAAAGCTAATTGAATCAAATGAAAGTCAAACACATTCAAACAAAGCTAATTAAATAAAAAGAAAGTCAAACACATTCAAACAAAGCTTTTGAATCAAATAAAAGTCAAACACTTTCAAACTAAGCTAATTAAATCAAATGAAAGTCAAACACATTCATACAAAGCTTACTGAATCAAATGAAAGTCAAATGTATTAAACAATGCTAATTTAATCAAATGAAAGTCAAATGCATTCTACAAAGCTAATTGAATCAAATGAAAGTCAAATCAAGAAAAGCTAATTGAAAGTCAAACACATTCAAACAAATCTTCTTGAATCAAATGAAAGTCAAATGCATTCAATAAAGCTAACTGAATCAAATGAAAGTCAAACACAATTAAACAAAGCTAATTAAATCAAATGAAAGTCAAACACATTTATATAAGCTAATTGAATCAAAGGAAAGTCAAACACATTCAAACAGAGCTTTTTGAATAAATGAAAGTCAAATGCATTCATCAAAGCTAATTTTGAATGAAAGTCAAACACATCAAATAAAGCTTTTTCAATCAAATTAAAGTCAAATGCATTCTACAAAGCTAAACGAATCAAATCAAAGTCAAACACATTCAAACAAAGCTAATTAAATCAAATGAAAGTCACATTCAAACAAAGCTTTCTGAATCAAATGAAAGTCAAACATTAATAAATCTAATTAAATCAAATGAAAGTCAAATGCATTGTACAAAGCTAATTGAATCAAATGAAAGTCAAACACATGCTAATTAAATCAACACATTCAAACAAAGCTTTTGAATCAAATAAAAGTCAAACACATTCAAACAAAGCTAATTAAATCAAATGAAAGTCAAACACATTCCAACAAAGCTTTCTGAATCAAATGAAATCAAATGCATTCAACAAAGCTAATTTAATCAAATGAAAGTCAAATGCTTTCTACAAAGCTAATTGAATCAAATGAAAGTCAAACACATTCAAGAAAGCTAATTGAATCAAATGAAAGTCAAACACATTCAAACAAATCTCTTGAATCAAATGAAAGTCAAATGCATTCAATAAAGCTAACTGAATCAAATGAAAGTCAAACACAATTAAACAAAGCTAATTAAATCAAATGAAAGTCAAACACATTCTATATAAGCTAATTGAATCAAAGGAAAGTCAAACACATTCAAACAGAGCTTTTTGAATAAAATGAAAGTCAAATGCATTCATCAAAGCTAATTGATTCGAATGAAAGTCAAACACATTCAAATAAAGCTTTTTCAATCAAATTAAAGTCAAATGCATTCTACAAAGCTAAAGAATCAAATCAAAGTCAAACACATTCAAACAAAGCTAATTAAATCAAATGAAAGTCAAACACATTCAAACAAAGCTTTCTGAATCAAATGAAAGTCAAATACATTTAAAAATCTAATTAAATCAAATGAAAGTCAAAATGCATTGTACAAAGCTAATTGAATCAAATGAAAGTCAAACACATTCAAACAAAGCTAATTAAATAAAAAGAAAGTCAAACACATTCAAACAAAGCTTTTGAATCAAATAAAAGTCAAACACTTTCAAACAAGCTAATTAAATCAAATGAAAGTCAAACACATTCATACAAAGCTTTCTGAATCAAATGAAAGTCAAATGTATTCAACAAAGCTAATTAATCAAATGAAAGTCAAATGCATTCTACAAAGCTAATTGAATCAAATGAAAGTCAAACACATTCAAGAAAAGCTAATTGAATCAAATGAAAGTCAAACACATTCAAACAAATCTTCTGAATCAAATGAAAGTCAAATGCATTCAATAAAGCTAACTGAATCAAATGAAAGTCAAACACAATTAAACAAAGCTAATTAAATCAAATGAAAGTCAAAACACATTCTATATAAGCTAATTGAAACAAAGGAAAGTCAAACACATTCAAAGAGCTTTTTGAATAAAATGAAAGTCAAATGCATTCATCAAAGCTAATTGATTCGAATGAAAGTCAAACACATTCAAATAAAGCTTTTTCAATCAAATTAAAGTCAAATGCATTCTACAAAGCTAAAAGAATCAAATCAAAGTCAAACACACATTCAAACAAAGCTAATTAAATCAAATGAAAGTCAAACACATTCAAACAAAGCTTTCTGAATCAAATGAAAGTCAAATACATTTAAGAAATCTAATTAAATCAAATGAAAGTCAAATGCATTGTACAAAGCTAATTGAATCAAATGAAAGTCAAACACATTCAAACAAAGCTAATTAAATAAAAAGAAAGTCAAACACATTCAAACAAAGCTTTTGAATCAAATAAAAGTCAAACACTTTCAAACTAAGCTAATTAAATCAAATGAAAGCCAAACACATTCATACAAAGCTTTCTGAATCAAATGAAAGTCAAATGTATTCAACAAAGCTAATTTAATCAAATGAAAGTCAAATGCATTCTACAAAGCTAATTGAATCAAATGAAAGTCAAACACATTCAAAAAAAGCTAATTGAATCAAATGAAAGTCAAACACATTCAAACAAATCTTCTTGAATCAAATGAAAGTCAATGCATTCAATAAAGCTAACTGAATCAAATGAAAGTCAAACACAATTAAACAAAGCTAATTAAATCAAATGAAAGTGAAACACATTCTATATAAGCTATTGAAACAAAGGAAAGTCAATCACATTCAAAAGAGCTTTTTGAATAAAATGAAAGTCAAATGCATTCATCAAAGCTAATTGATTCGAATGAAAGTCAAACACATTCAAATAAAGCTTTTTGTCAAATGCATTCTACAAAGCTAAAAGAATCAAATCAAAGTCAAACACATTCAAACAAAGCTAATTAAATCAAATGAAAGTCAAACACATTCAAACAAAGCTTTTGAATCAAATAAAGTCAAATTTCAAACAAGCTAATTAAATCAAATGAAAGTCAAACACATTCAAACAAAGCTTTCTGAATCAAATGAAAGTCAAATGTATTCAACAAAGCTAATTAATCAAATGAAAGTCAAATGCATTCTACAAAGCTAATGAATCAAATGAAAGTCAAACACATTCAAGAAAAGCTAATTTGAATCAAATGAAAGTCAAACAATTCAAACAAATCTTCTTGAATCAAATGAAAGTCAAATGCATTCAATAAAGCTAACTGAATCAAATGAAAGTCAAACACAATTAAACAATGCTAATTAAATCAAATGAAAGTCAAACACATTCTATATAAGCTAATTGAATCAAAGGAAAGTCAAACACATTCAAACAGAGCTTTTTGAATAAAATGAAAGTCAAATGCATTCATCAAAGCTAATCGATTCGAATGAAAGTCAAACACAATCAAATAAAGCTTTTTCAATCAAATTAAAGTCAAATGCATTCTACAAAGCTAAACGAATCAAATCAAAGTCAAACACATTCAAACAAAGCTAATTAAATCAAATGAAAGTCAAACACATTCAAACAAAGTTTTCTGAATCAAATGAAAGTCAAATACATTTAATAAATCTAATTAAATCAAATGAAAGTCAAATGCATTGTACAAAGCTAAGAATCAAATGAAAGTCAAACATATTCAAACAAAGCTAATTAAATAAAAAGAAAGTCAAACACATTCAAACAAAGCTTTTTGAATCAAATAAAAGTAAAACACTTTCAAACTAAGCTAATTAAATCAAATGAAAGTCAACACATTCATACAAAGCTTTCTGAATAAATGAAAGTCAAATGTATTCAAAAGCTAATTAAATCAAATGAAAGTCAAATGCATTCTACAAAGCTAAACGAATCAAATGAAAGTCAAACACATTCAAAGAAAGCTAATTGAATCAAATGAAATTCAAACACATTCAAACAAAGCTTTTGAATCAAATAAAAGTCAAACACATTCAAACAAAGCTAATTAAATCAAATGAAAGTCAAACACATTCCAACAAAGCTTTTTGAATCAAATGAAAGTCAAAATGCATTCAACAAAGCTAATTTAATCAAATGAAAGTCAAATGCTTTCTACAAAGCTAATTGAATCAAATGAAAGTCAAACACATTCAAGAAAAGCTAATTGAATCAAATGAAAGTCAAACACATTCAAACAAATCTTCTTGAATCAAATGAAAGTCAAATGCATTCAATAAAGCTAACTGAATCAAATGAAAGTCAAACACAATTAAACAAAACAAATTAAATCAAATGAAAGTCAAACACATTCTATATAAGCTATTGAATCAAAGGAAAGTCAAACACATTCAAACAGAGCTTTTTGGATAAAATGAAAGTCCAATGCATTAATCAAAGCTAACTGATTTGAATGAAAGTCAAACACATTCAAATAAAGCTTTTTCAATCAAATTAAAGTGAAATGCATTCTACAAAGCTAAAAGAATCAAATCAAAGTCAAACACATTCAAACAAGGCTAATTAAATCAAATGAAAGTCAAACACATTCAAAAAAGCTTTCTGAATCAAATGAAAGTCAAATACATTTAATAAATCTAATTAAATCAAATGAATGTCAAATGCATTGTACAAAGCTAATTGAATCAAATGAAAGTCAAACACATTCAAACAAAGCTAATTAAATAAAAAGAAAGTCAAACACATTCAAACAAAGCTTTTTGAATCAAATAAAAGTCAAACACTTTCAAACTAAGCTAATTAAATCAAATGAAAGTCAAACACATTCATACAAAGCTTTCTGAATCAAATGAAAGTCAAATGTATTCAACAAAGCTAATTTAATCAAATGAAAGTCAAAATGCATTCTACAAAGCTAATTGAATCAAATGAAAGTCAAACACATTCAAGAAAAGCTAATTGAATCAAATGAAAGTCAAACACATTCAAACAAATCTTCTTGAATCAAATAAAAGTCAAATGCATTCAATAAAGCTAACTGAATAATATGAAAGTCAATCACAATTAAACAAAGCTAATTAAATCAAATGAAAGTCAAACACATTCTATATAAGCTAAGTGAATCAAAGGAAAGTCTAACACATTCAAACAGAGCTTTTTGAATAAAATGAAAGTCAAATGCATTCATCAAAGCTAATCGATTCGAATGAAAGTCAGACACATTCAAATAAAGCTTTTTCAATCAAATTAAAGTCAAATGCATTCTACAAAGCTAAACGAATCAAATTAAAGTCAAACACATTCAAACAAAGCTAATTAAATCAAATCAAATTTAAATCAAATGAAAGTCAAACACATTCAAACAAAGCTTTCTGAATCAAATGAAAGTCAAATACATTGAATAAATCTAATTAAATCAAATGAATGTCAAATGCATTGTACAAAATTAATTGAATCAAATGAAAGTCAAATGTATTCAACAAAGCTAATTTAATCAAATGAAAGTCAAATGCATTCTCAAAGCTAATTGAATCAAATGAAAGTCAAACACATTCAAGAAAAGCTAATTGAATCAAATGAAAGTCAAACACTTTCAAACAAATCTTCTTGAATCAAATGAAAGTCAAATGCATTCAATAAAGCTAACTGAATCAAATGAAAGTCAATCACAATTAAACAAAGCTAATTAAATCAAATTAAAGTCAAACACATTCTATATAAGCTAATTGAATCAAAGGAAAGTCAAACACATTCATATAAAGCTTTTTCAATCAAATTAAAGTCAAATGCATTCTACAAAGATAAACGATCAAATCAAAGTCAAACACATTCAAACAAAGCTAATTAAATCAAATGAAAGTCAAACACATTCATACAAAGCATTCTGAATCAAATGAAAGTCAAATGTATTCAACAAAGCTAATTTAATCAAATGAATGTCAAATGCATTCTACAAAGCTTATTGAATCAAATGAAAGTCAAACACGTTCAAGCAAAGCTTATTGAATCAAATGAAAGTCAAACACATTCAAACACATCTTCTTGAATCAAATGAAAGTCAATACATTCAATAAAGCTAATTGAATCAAATGAAAGTCAAACACATTCAAACAGAGCTTTTTTAATCAAATGAAAGTCAAATGCATTATCAAAGCTAATTGAATCGAATGAAAGTTAAACACATTCAAAAAACCTAATTGAATCAATGAACGTCAAACACATTTAAAAAAACCGAATTGAATCAAATGAATGTAAAACACAATCAAACAAAGCTTTTTGAATCAAATGAAATCAAATGCGTTCATCAAAGCTAATTGAATCGAATGAAAGTCAAACACATTCAAACAAACCAAATTGAATCCAATAAAAGTCAAACACATTCAAACAAACCTAATTAAATTAAATGAAAGACAAAATCATTCAAATAGAGCTTTTTGAATAAAATGAAAGTCAAATGCATTCTATAAAGCTAATTGAATCAAATGAAGGTCAACACATTCAAACTAACCTAATTGAATCCAATGAAAGACAAACACATTCAAACAAACCTAATTGAATCAAATGAAAGTCAAACACATTCAAACAGAGCGTTAACAAAGCTAATCAAATCAAATGAAAGTCAAATGCATTCTACAAAGCTAAACGAATCAAATGAAAGTCAAACACATTCAAAAGAAAGCTAATTGAATCAAATGAAATTCAACAAAGCTTTTGAATCAAATAAAAGTCAAACACATTCAAACAAAGCTAATTAAATCAAATGAAAGTCAAACACATTCCAACAAAGCTAATTGAATCAATGAAAGTCAAACACATTCAAACAAAGCTAATTAAATCAAATGAAAGTCAAACACATTCAAACAAACCTAATTAAATCAAATGAAAGTCAAACACATTCAAACAAAGCTTTTTGAATCAAATAAAAGTCAAAACACATTCAAACAAAGCTAATTAAATCAAATGAAAGTCAAACACATTCCAACAAAGCTTTTTGAATCAAATGAAAGTCAAAATGCATTCAACAAAGCTAATTTAATCAAATGAAAGTCAAATGCTTTCTACAAAGCTAATTGAATCAAATGAAAGTCAAACACATTCAAGAAAAGCTAATTGAATCAAATGAAAGTCAAACACATTCAAACAAATCTTCTTGAATCAAATGAAAGTCAAATGCATTCAATAAAGCTAACTGAATCAAATGAAAGTCAAACACAATTAAACAAACAAATTAAAACAAATGAAAGTCAAAACACATTCTATATAAGCTATTGAATCAAAGAAAGTCAAACACATTCAAACAGAGCTTTTTGGATAAAATGAAAGTCAAATGCATTAATCAAAGCTAACTGATTTGAATGAAAGTCAAACACATTCAAATAAAGCTTTTTCAATCAAATTAAAGTGAAATGCATTCTACAAAGCTAAAAGAATCAAATCAAAGTCAAACACATTCAAACAAGGCTAATTAAATCAAATGAAAGTCAAACACATTCAAACAAAGCTTTCTGAATCAAATGAAAGTCAAATACATTTAATAAATCTAATTAAATCAAATGAATGTCAAATGCATTGTACAAAGCTAATTGAATCAAATGAAAGTCAAACACATTCAAACAAAGCTAATTAAATAAAAAGAAAGTCAAACACATTCAAACAAAGCTTTTTAATCAAATAAAAGTCAAACACTTTCAAACTAAGCTAATTAAATCAAATGAAAGTCAAACACATTCATACAAAGCTTTCTGAATCAAATGAAAGTCAAATGTATTCAACAAAGCTAATTTAATCAAATGAAAGTCAAATGCATTCTACAAAGCTAATTGAATCAAATGAAAGTCAAACACATTCAAGAAAAGCTAATTGAATCAAATGAAAGTCAAACACATTCAAACAAATCTTCTTGAATCAAATAAAAGTCAAATGCATTCAAAAAGCTAACTGAATAATATGAAAGTCAATCACAATTAAACAAAGCTAATTAAATCAAATGAAAGTCAAACAATTCTATATAAGCTAATTGAATCAAAGGAAAGTCTAACACATTCAAACAGAGCTTTTGAATAAAATGAAAGTCAAATGCATTCATCAAAGCTAATCGATTCGAATGAAAGTCAGACACATTCAAATAAAGCTTTTTCAATCAAATTAAAGTCAAATGCATTCTACAAAGCTAAACGAATCAAATTAAAGTCAAACATTCAAACAAAGCTAATTAAATCAAAAAGTCAAACACATAAACAAAGCTAATTAAATCAAATGAAAGTCAAACACATTCAAACAAAGCTTTCTGAATCAAATGAAAGTCAAATACATTGAATAAATCTAATTAAATCAAATGAATGTCAAATGCATTGTACAAAGCTAATTGAATCAAATGAAAGTCAAATGTATTCAACAAAGCTATTTAATCAATGAAAGTCAAATGCATTCTAAGCTAATGAATCAAATGAAAGTCAAACACATTCAAAAAAGCTAATTGAATCAAATGAAAGTCAAACACTTTCAAACAAATCTTCTTGAATCAAATGAAAGTCAAATGCATTCAATAAAGCTAACTGAATCAAATGAAAGTCAATCACAATTAAACAAAGCTAATTAAATCAAATGAAAGTCAAACACATTCTATATAAGCTAATTGAATCAAAGGAAAGTCAAACACATTCAAACAGAGTTTTTTGAATAAAATTAAAGTCAAATGCATTCATCAAAGCTAATCGATTCGAATGAAAGTCAAACACATTCAAATAAAGCTTTTTCAATCAAATTAAAGTCAAATGCATTCTACAAAGCTAAACGATCAAATAAAAGTAAAACACATTCAAACAAAGCTAATTAAATCAAATGAAAGTCAAACACATTCAAACAAAGCTTTCTGAATCAAATGAATGTCAATACATTTAATAAATCTAATTAAATCAAATGAAAGTCAAATGCATTGTACAAAGCTAATTGAATCAATGAAAGTCAAACACATTCAAACAAAGCTAATTAAATAAAATGAAAGTCAAACACATTCAAACAAAGCTTTTGAATCAAATGAAAGTCAAACACATTCAAACAAAGCTATTAAATAAAAAGAAAGTCATACACATTCAAACAAAGCTTTTTGAATCAAATAAAAGTCAAACACTTTCAAACTAAGCTAATTAAATCAAATGAAAGTCAAACACATTCATACAAATTTTCTGAATCAAATGAAAGTCAAATGTATTCAACAAAGCTAATTTAATCAAATGAAAGTCAAATGCATTCTACAAAGCTAATTGAATCAAATGAAAGTCAAAACATTCAAGAAAAGCTAATTGAATCAAATGAAAGTCAAACACATTCAAACAAATCTTCCTGAATCAAATGAAAGTCAAATGCATTCAATAAAGCTAACTGAATCAAATGAAAGTCAAACACAATTAAACAAAGCTAATTAAATCAAATGAAAGTCAAACACATTCTATATAAGCTAATTGAATCAAAGGAAAGTCAAACACATTCAAACAAGCTTTTTGAATAAAATGAAAGTCAAATGCATTCATCAAAGCTAATCGATTCGAATGAAAGTCAAACACATTCAAATAAAGCTTTTTCAATCAAATTAAAGTCAAATGCATTCTACAAAGCTAAACGATCAAATCAAAGTCAAACACATTCAAACAAAGCTAATTAAATCAAATGAAAGTCAAACACATTCAAACAAAGCTTTCTGAATCAAATGAAAGTCAAATACATTTAATAAATTTAATTAAATCAAATGAAAGTCAAATGCATTGTACAAACCTAATTGAATCAAATGAAAGTCAAACACATTCAAACAAAGCTAATTAAATAAAAAGAAAGTCAAACACATTCAAACAAAGCTTTTTGAATCAAATAAAATTCAAACACTTTCAAACTAAGCTAATTAAATTAAATGAAAGTCAAAAACATTCATACAAAGCTTTCTGAATCAAATGAAAGTCAAATGTATTCAACAAAGCTAATTTAATCAAATGAAAGTCAAATGCATTCTACAAAGCTAATTGAATCAAATGAAAGTCAAACATGTTCAAGCAAAGCTAATTGAATCAAATGAAAGTCAAACACATTCAAACACATGTTCTTGAATCAAATGAAAGTCAAATACATTCAATAAAGCTAATTGAATCAAATGAAAGTCAAACACATTCAAATAGAGCTTTTTAATCAAATGAAAGTCAAATGCATTTATAAAGCTAATTGAATCGAATGAAAGTCAAACACATTCAAACAAACCTAATTGAATCCAATGAACGTCAAACACATTTAAAAAAACCTAATTGAATCAAATGAATGTCAAACACAATCAAACAAAGCTTTTTGAATCAAATGAAAATCAAATGCGTTCATCAAAGCTAATTGAATCGATGAAAGTCAAACACATTCAAACAAACCTAATTAAATAAATGAAAACAAAATCATTCAAATAGAGCTTTTGAATCAAATGAAAGTCAAATGCATTCTATAAAGCTAATTGAATCAAATGAAAGAAATTGAATCCAATGAACACATTCAAACAAACCTAATTGAATCAAATGAAAGTCAAACACATTCAAACAGAGCTAAAAATCAAATGAAAGTCAAATGCATTCTACAAAGCTAAAAATCAAATGAAAGTCAAAGACATTCAAAGAAAGCTAATTAAATCAAATGAAATTCAAACACATTCAAACAAAGCTTTTTGAATCAAATAAAAGTCAAAGACATTCAAACAAAGCTAATTAATCAAATGAAAGTCAAACACATTCCAACAAAGCTTTCTGAATCAAATGAAAGTCAAATGCATTCAACAAAGCTAATTTAATCAAATGAAAGTCAAATGCATTCTACAAAGCTAATTGAATCAAATGAAAGTCAAACACATTCAAGAAAAGCTAATTGAATCAAATGAAAGTCAAACACATTCAAACAAATCTTCTTGAATCAAATTAAATTAAAAATGCATTTAATAAAGCTAACTGAATCAAATGAAAGTCAAACACAATTAAACAAAGCTAATTAAATCAAATGAAAGTCAAACACATTCTATATAAGCTAATTGAATCAAAGGAAAGTCAAACACATTCAAAACAAAGCTTTTTGAATAAAATGAAAGTCAAATGCATTCATCAAAGCTAATCGATTCGAATGAAAGTCAAAACACATTCAAATAAAGCTTTTCCAATCAAATTAAAGTCAAATGCATTCTAACAAAGCTAAACGATCAAATCAAAGTCAAACACATTCAAACAAAGCTAATTAAATCAATTGAAAGTCAAACACATTCAAACAAAGCTTTCTAAATCAAATGAAAGTCAAAATACATTTAATAAATCTAATTAAATCAAATGAAAGTCAAATGCATTATACAAAGCTAATTGAATCAAATAAAAGTCAAACATTTCAAACTAAGCTAATTAAATTAAATGAAAGTCAAACACATTCATACAAAGCTTTCTGAATCAAATGAAAGTCAAATGTATTCAACAAAGCTAATTAAATCAAATGAAAGTCAAATGCATTCTACAAAGCTAAACGAATCAAATGAAAGTCAAAGACATTCAAAGAAAGCTAATTAAATCAAATGAAATTCAAACACATTCAAACAAAGCTTTTTGAATCAAATAAAAGTCAAAGACATTCAAACAAAGCTAATTATATCAAATGAAAGTCAAACACATTCCAACAAAGCTTTCTGAATCAAATGAAAGTCAAATGCATTCAACAAAGCTAATTTAACCAAATGAAAGTCAAATGCATTCTACAAAGCTAATTGAATCAAATGAAAGTCAAACACATTCAAGAAAAGCTAATTGAATCAAATGAAAGTCAAACACATTCAAACAAATCTTCTTGAATCAAATAAAAGTCAAATGCATTCAATAAAGCTAACTGAATAATATGAAAGTCAATCCCAATTAAACAAAGCTAATTAAATCAAATGAAAGTCAAACACATTCTATATAAGCTAATTGAATCAAAGGAAAGTCTAACACATTCAAACAGAGCTTTTTGAATAAAATGAAAGTCAAATGCATTCATCAAAGCTAATCGATTCGAATGAAAGTCAGACACATTCAAATAAAGCTTTTTCAATCAAATTAAAGTCAAATGCATTCTACAAAGCTAAACGAATCAAATTAAAGTCAAACACATTCAAAACAAAGCTAATTAAATCAAATGAAAGTCAAACACATTTAAACAAAGCTAATTAAATCAAATGAAAGTCAAACACATTCAAACAAAGCTAATTGAATCAAATGAAAGTCAAACACATTCAAACAAATCTTCTTGAATCAAATGAAAGTCAAATGCATTCAACAAAGCTAATTTAATCAAATGAAAGTCAAATGCATTCTACAAAGCTAATTGAATCAAATGAAAGTCAAACACATTCAAGAAAAGCTAATCAAATCAAATGAAAGTCAAACACATTCAAACAAATCTTCTTGAATCAAATGAAAAGTCAAATGCATTCAATAAAGCTAACTGAATCAAATGAAAGTCAAACACAATTAAACAAAGCTAATTAAATCAAATGAAAGTGAAACACATTCTATATAAGCGAATTGAATCAAAGGAAAGTAAAAACACATTCAAACTGAGCTTTTTGAATAAAATGAAAGTCAAATGCATTCATCAAAGCTAATCGATTCGAATGAAAGTCAAACACATTCAAATAAAGCTTTTTCAATCAAATTAAAGTCAAATGCATTCTACAAAGCTAAACGAATCAAATCAAAGTCAAACACATTCAAACAAAGCTAATTAAATCAAATGAAAGTCAAAACACATTCAAACAAAGCTTTCTGAATCAAATGAAAGTCAAATGCATTTAATAAATCTAATTGAATCAAATGAAAGTCAAACACATTCAAACAGAGCTTTTTTAATCAAATGAAAGTCAAATGCATTTATCAAGGCTAATTGAATCGAATGAAAGTCAAACACATTCAAACAAACCTAATTGAATCCAATGAACGTCAAACACATTTAAAAAAACCTAATTGAATCAAAATGAATGTCAAACACAATCAAACAAAGCTTTTTGAATCAAATGAAAATCAAATGCATTCATCAAAGCTAATCGATTCGAATGAAAGTCAAACACATTCAAATAAAGCTTTTTCAATCAAATTAAAGTCAAATGCATTCTACAAAGCTAAACGATCAAATCAAAGTCAAACACATTTAAACAAAGCTAATTAAATCAAATGAAAGTCAAACACATTCAAACAAGCTTTCTGAATCAAATGAAAGTCAAATACATTGAATAAATCTAATTAAATCAAATGAAAGTCAAATGCATTATACAAAGCTAATGAATAAAATGAAAGTCAAACACATTCAAACAAAGCTAATTAAATAAAAAGAAAGTCAAACACATTCAAACAAAGCTTTTTGAATCAAATAAAAGTCAAACACTTTCAAACTAAGCTAATTAAATCAAATGAAAGTCAAACACATTCATACAAAGCTTTCTGAATGAAATGAAAGTCAAATGTATTCAACAAAGCTAATTTAATCAAATGAAAGTCAAATGCATTCTACAAAGCTAATTGAATCAAATGAAAGTCAAACACATTCAAGAAAAGCTAATTGAATCAAATGAAAGTCAAACACATTCAAACAAATCTTCTTGAATCAAATGAAAGTCAAATGCATTCAATAAAGCTAACTAAATCAAATGAAAGTCAAACACAATTAAACAAAGCTAATTAAATCTAATGAAAGTCAAACACATTCTATATACGCTAATTGAATCAAAGGAAAGTCAAACACATTCAAACAGAGCTTTTTGAATAAAATGAAAGTCAAACGCATTCATCAAAGCTAATCGATTCGAATGAAAGTCAAACACATTCAAATAAAGCTTTTTCAATCAAATTAAAGTCAAATGCATTCTACAAAGCTAAACGATCAAATCAAAGTCAAACACATTCAAACAAAGCTAATTAAATCAATTGAAAGTCAAACACATTCAAACAAAGCTTTCTAAATCAAATGAAAGTCAAATACATTTAATAAATCTAATTAAATCAAATGAAAGTCAAATGCATTATACAAAGCTAATTGAATCAAATAAAAGTCAAACATTTCAAACTAAGCTAATTAAATTAAATGAAAGTCAAACACATTCATACAAAGCTTTCTGAATCAAATGAAAGTCAAATGTATTCAACAAAGCTAATTAAATCAAATGAAAGTCAAATGCATTCTACAAAAGCTAAACGAATCAAATGAAAGTCAAAGACATTCAAAGAAAGCTAATTAAATCAAATGAAATTCAAACACATTCAAACAAAGCTTTTTGAATCAAATAAAAGTCAAAGACATTCAAACAAAGCTAATTATATCAAATGAAAGTCAAACACATTCCAACAAAGCTTTCTGAATCAAATGAAAGTCAAATGCATTCAACAAAGCTAATTTAACCAAATGAAAGTCAAATGCATTCTACAAAGCTAATTGAATCAAATGAAAGTCAAACACATTCAAGAAAAGCTAATTGAATCAAATGAAAGTCAAACACATTCAAACAAATCTTCTTGAATCAAATAAAAGTCAAATGCATTCAATAAAGCTAACTGAATAATATGAAAGTCAATCCCAATTAAACAAAGCTAATTAAATCAAATGAAAGTCAAACACATTCTATATAAGCTAATTGAATCAAAGGAAAGTCTAACACATTCAAACAGAGCTTTTTGAATAAAATGAAAGTCAAATGCATTCATCAAAGCTAATCGATTCGAATGAAAGTCAGACACATTCAAATAAAGCTTTTTCAATCAAATTAAAGTCAAATGCATTCTACAAAGCTAAACGAATCAAATTAAAGTCAAACACATTCAAACAAAGCTAATTAAATCAAATGAAAGTCAAACACATTTAAACAAAGCTAATTAAATCAAATGAAAGTCAAACACATTCAAACAAAGCTAATTGAATCAAATGAAAGTCAAACACATTCAAACAAATCTTCTTGAATCAAATGAAAGTCAAATGCATTCAACAAAGCTAATTTAATCAAATGAAAGTCAAATGCATTCTACAAAGCTAATTGAATCAAATGAAAGTCAAACACATTCAAGAAAAGCTAATCAAATCAAATGAAAGTCAAACACATTCAAACAAATCTTCTTGAATCAAATGAAAGTCAAATGCATTCAATAAAGCTAACTGAATCAAATGAAAGTCAAACACAATTAAACAAAGCTAATTAAATCAAATGAAAGTGAAACACATTCTATATAAGCTAATTGAATCAAAGGAAAGTAAAACACATTCAAACTGAGCTTTTTGAATAAAATGAAAGTCAAATGCATTCATCAAAGCTAATCGATTCGAATGAAAGTCAAACACATTCAAATAAAGCTTTTTCAATCAAATTAAAGTCAAATGCATTCTACAAAGCTAAACGAATCAAATCAAAGTCAAACACATTCAAACAAAGCTAATTAAATCAAATGAAAGTCAAACACATTCAAACAAAGCTTTCTGAATCAAATGAAAGTCAAATGCATTTAATAAATCTAATTGAATCAAATGAAAGTCAAACACATTCAAACAGAGCTTTTTTAATCAAATGAAAGTCAAATGCATTTATCAAGGCTAATTGAATCGAATGAAAGTCAAACACATTCAAACAAACCTAATTGAATCCAATGAACGTCAAACACATTTAAAAAAACCTAATTGAATCAAATGAATGTCAAACACAATCAAACAAAGCTTTTTGAATCAAATGAAAATCAAATGCATTCATCAAAGCTAATCGATTCGAATGAAAGTCAAACACATTCAAATAAAGCTTTTTCAATCAAATTAAAGTCAAATGCATTCTACAAAGCTAAACGATCAAATCAAAGTCAAACACATTTAAACAAAGCTAATTAAATCAAATGAAAGTCAAACACATTCAAACAAAGCTTTCTGAATCAAATGAAAGTCAAATACATTGAATAAATCTAATTAAATCAAATGAAAGTCAAATGCATTATACAAAGCTAATTGAATAAAATGAAAGTCAAACACATTCAAACAAAGCTAATTAAATAAAAAGAAAGTCAAACACATTCAAACAAAGCTTTTTGAATCAAATAAAAGTCAAACACTTTCAAACTAAGCTAATTAAATCAAATGAAAGTCAAACACATTCATACAAAGCTTTCTGAATGAAATGAAAGTCAAATGTATTCAACAAAGCTAATTTAATCAAATGAAAGTCAAATGCATTCTACAAAGCTAATTGAATCAAATGAAAGTCAAACACATTCAAGAAAAGCTAATTGAATCAAATGAAAGTCAAACACATTCAAACAAATCTTCTTGAATCAAATGAAAGTCAAATGCATTCAATAAAGCTAACTAAATCAAATGAAAGTCAAACACAATTAAACAAAGCTAATTAAATCTAATGAAAGTCAAACACATTCTATATACGCTAATTGAATCAAAGGAAAGTCAAACACATTCAAACAGAGCTTTTTGAATAAAATGAAAGTCAAACGCATTCATCAAAGCTAATCGATTCGAATGAAAGTCAAACACATTCAAATAAAGCTTTTTCAATCAAATTAAAGTCAAATGCATTCTACAAAGCTAAACGATCAAATCAAAGTCAAACACATTCAAACAAAGCTAATTAAATCAAATGAAAGTCAAACACATTCAAACAAAGCTTTCTGAATCAAATGAAAGTCAAATACATTTAATAAATCTAATTAAATCAAATGAAAGTCAAATGCATTGTACAAACCTAATTGAATCAAATGAAAGTCAAACACATTCAAACAAAGCTAATTAAATAAAAAGAAAGTCAAACACATTCAAACAAAGCTTTTGAATCAAATAAAATTCAAACACTTTCAAACTAAGCTAATTAAATTAAATGAAAGTCAAACACATTCATACAAAGCTTTCTGAATCAAATGAAAGTCAAATGTATTCAACAAAGCTAATTTAATCAAATGAAAGTCAAATGCATTCTACAAAGCTAATTGAATCAAATGAAAGTCAAACATGTTCAAGCAAAGCTAATTGAATCAAATGAAAGTCAAACACATTCAAACACATCTTCTTGAATCAAATGAAAGTCAAATACATTCAATAAAGCTAATTGAATCAAATGAAAGTCAAACACATTCAAATAGAGCTTTTTTAATCAAATGAAAGTCAAATGCATTTATCAAAGCTAATTGAATCGAATGAAAGTCAAACACATTCAAACAAACCTAATTGAATCCAATGAACGTCAAACACATTTAAAAAAACCTAATTGAATCAAATGAATGTCAAACACAATCAAACAAAGCTTTTTGAATCAAATGAAAATCAAATGCGTTCATCAAAGCTAATTGAATCGATTGAAAGTCAAACACATTCAAACAAACCTAATTAAATTAAATGAAAGACAAAATCATTCAAATAGAGCTTTTTGAATCAAATGAAAGTCAAATGCATTCTATAAAGCTAATTGAATCAAATGAAAGTCAACACATTCAAACTAACCTAATTGAATCCAATGAAAGACAAACACATTCAAACAAACCTAATTGAATCAAATGAAAGTCAAACACATTCAAACAGCGCTAACAAAGCTAATTATATCAAATGAAAGTCAAACACATTCAAACAAAGCTAATTATATCAAATGAAAGTCAAACACATTCCAACAAAGCTTTCTGAATCAAATGAAAGTCAAATGCATTCAACAAAGCTAATTTAATCAAATGAAAGTCAAATGCATTCTACAAAGCTAATTGAATCAAATGAAAGTCAAACACATTCAAGAAAAGCTAATCAAATCAAATGAAAGTCAAACACATTCAAACAAATCTTCTTGAATCAAATGAAAGTCAAACACATTCAAACAAAGCTTTTTGAATAAAATAAAAGTCAAATGCATTCATCAAAGCTAATCGATTCGAATGAAAGTCAAACACATTCAAATAAAGCTTTTTCAATCAAATTAAAGTCAAATGCATTCTACAAAGCTAAACGATCAAATCAAAGTCAAACACATTCAAACAAAGCTAATTAAATCAATTTAAAGTCAAACACATTCAAACAAAGCTTTCTAAATCAAATGAAAGTCAAATACATTTAATAAATCTAATTAAATCAAATGAAAGTCAAATGCATTATACAAAGCTAATTGAATCAAATATAAGTCAAACATTTCAAACTAAGCTAATTAAATTAAATGAAAGTCAAACACATTCATACAAAGCTTTCTGAATCAAATGAAAGTCAAATGTATTCAACATAGCTAATTTAATCAAATGAAAGTCAAATGCATTCTACAAAGCTGAACGAATCAAATGAAAGTCAAACACATTCAAAGAAAGCTAATTGAATCAAATGAAATTCAAACACATTCAAACAAAGCTTTTTGAATCAAATAAAAGTCAAACACATTCAAACAAAGCTAATTATATCAAATGAAAGTCAAACACATTCCAACAAAGCTTTCTGAATCAAATGAAAGTCAAATGCATTCAACAAAACTAATTTAATCAAATGAAAGTCAAATGCATTCTACAAAGCAATTTGAATCAAATGAAAGTCAAACACATTCAAGAAAAGCTAATTAAATCAAATGAAAGTCAAACACATTCAAACAAATCTTCTTGAATCAAATGAAAGTCAAATGCATTCAATAAAGCTAACTGAATCAAATGAAAGTCAAACACAATTAAACAAAGCTAATTAAATCAAATGAAAGTCAAACACATTCTATATAAGCTAATTGAATCAAAGGAAAGTAAAACACATTCCAACAGAGCTTTTTGAATAAAATGAAAGTCAAATGCATTCATCAAAGCTAATCGATTCGAATGAAAGTCGAACACATTCAAATAAAGCTTTTTCAATCAAATTAAAGTCAAATGCATTCTACAAAGCTAAACGAATCAAATCAAAGTCAAACACATTCAAACAAAGCTAATTAAATCAAATGAAAGTCAAACACATTCAAACAAAGCTTTCTGAATCAAATGAAAGTCAAATGCATTTAATAAATCTAATTGAATCAAATGAAAGTCAAACACATTCAAACAGAGCTTTTTTAATCAAAAGAAAGTCAAATGCATTTATCAAGGCTAATTAAATCGAATGAAAGTCAAACATATTCAAACAAACCTAATTGAATCCAATGAACGTCAAACACATTTAAAAAAACCTAATTGAATCAAATGAATGTCAAACACAATCAAACAAAGCTTTTTGAATCAAATGAAAATCAAATGCATTCATCAAAGCTAATCGATTCGAATGAAAGTCAAACACATTCAAATAAAGCTTTTTCAATCAAATTAAAGTCAAATGCATTCTACAAAGCTAAACGATCAAATCAAAGTCAAACACATTTAAACAAAGCTAATTAAATCAAATGAAAGTCAAACACATTCAAACAAAGCTTTCTGAATCAAATGAAAGTCAAATACATTGAATAAATCTAATTAAATCAAATGAAAGTCAAATGCATTATACAAAGCTAATTGAATAAAATGAAAGTCAAACACATTCAAACAAAGCTAATTAAATAAAAAGAAAGTCAAACACATTCAAACAAAGCTTTTTGAATCAAATAAAAGTCAAACACTTTCAAACTAAGCTAATTAAATCAAATGAAAGTCAAACACATTCATACAAAGCTTTCTGAATGAAATGAAAGTCAAATGTATTCAACAAAGCTAATTTAATCAAATGAAAGTCAAATGCATTCTACAAAGCTAATTGAATCAAATGAAAGTCAAACACATTCAAGAAAAGCTAATTGAATCAAATGAAAGTCAAACACATTCAAACAAATCTTCTTTAATCAAATGAAAGTCAAATGCATTCAATAAAGCTAACTAAATCAAATGAAAGTCAAACACAATTAAACAAAGCTAATTAAATCTAATGAAAGTCAAACACATTCTATATACGCTAATTGAATCAAAGGAAAGTCAAACACATTCAAACAGAGCTTTTTGAATAAAATGAAAGTCAAACGCATTCATCAAAGCTAATCGATTCGAATGAAAGTCAAACACAATCAAATAAAGCTTTTTCAATCAAATTAAAGTCAAATGCATTCTACAAAGCTAAACGAATCAAATCAAAGTCAAACATATTCAAACAAAGCTAATTAAATCAAATGAAAGTCAAACACATTCAAACAAAGCTTTCTGAATCAAATGAAAGTCAAATACATTTAATAAATCTAATTAAATCAAATCAAAGTCAAATGCATTGTACAAAGCTAATTGAATCAAATGAAAGTCAAACACATTCAAACAAAGCTAATTAAATAAAAAGAAAGTCAAACACATTCAAACAAAGCTTTTTGAATCAAATAAAAGTCAAACACTTTCAAACTAAGCTAATTAAATCAAATGAAAGTCAAACACATTCATACAAAGCTTTCTGAATCAAATGAAAGTCAAATGTATTCAACAAAGCTAATTTAATCAAATGAAAGTCAAATGCATTCTACAAAGCTAATTGAATCAAATGAAAGTCAAACACGTTCAAGCAAAGCTAATTGAATCAAATGAAAGTCAAACACATTCAAACACATCTTCTTGAATCAAATGAAAGTCAAATACATTAAATAAATCTAATTAAATCAAATGAAAGTCAAATGCATTGTACAAAGCTAATTGAATCAAATGAAAGTCAAACACATTCAAACAAAGCTAATTAAATAAAAAGAAAGTCAAACACATTCAAACAAAGCTTTTTGAATCAAATAAAAGTCAAACACTTTCAAACTAAGCTAATTAAATCAAATGGAAAGCCAAACACATTCATACAAAGCTTTCTGAATCAAATGAAAGTCAAATGTATTCAACAAAGCTAATTTAATAAAATGAAAGTCAAATGCATTCTACAAAGCTAATTGAATCAAATGAAAGTCAAACACATTCAAGAAAAGCTAATTGAATCAAATGAAAGTCAAACACATTCAAACAAATCTTCTTGAATCAAATGAAAGTCAAATGCATTCAATAAAGCTAATTAAATCAAATGAAAGTCAAACACATTCTATATAAGCTAATTGAATCATAGGAAAGTCAAACACATTCAAACAGAGCTTTTTGAATAAAATGAAAGTCAAATGCATTCATCAAAGCTAATTGATTCGAATGAAAGTCAAACACATTAAAATAAAGCTTTTTCAATCAAATTAAAGTCAAATGCATTCTACAAAGCTAAAAGAATCAAATCAAAGTCAAACACATTCAAACAAAGCTAATTAAATCAAATGAAAGTCAAACACATTCAAACAAAGCTTTCTGAATCTAATGAAAGTCAAATACATTTAAGAAATCTAATTAAATCAAATGAAAGTCAAATGCATTGTACAAAGCTAATTAAATCAAATGAAAGTCAAACACATTCAAACAAAGCTAATTAAATAAAAAGAAAGTCATACACATTCAAACAAAGCTTTTTGAATCAAATAAAAGTCAAACACTTTCAAACTAAGCTAATTAAATCAAATGAAAGTCAAACACATTCATACAAAGTTTTCTGAATCAAATGAAAGTCAAATGTATTCAACAAAGCTAATTTAATCAAATGAAAGTCAAATGCATTCTACAAAGCTAATTGAATCAAATGAAAGTCAAACACATTCAAGAAAAGCTAATTGAATCAAATGAAAGTCAAACACATTCAAACAAATCTTCCTGAATCAAATGAAAGTCAAATGCATTCAATAAAGCTAACTGAATCAAATGAAAGTCAAACACAATTAAACAAAGCTAATTAAATCAAATGAAAGTCAAACACATTCTATATAAGCTAATTGAATCAAAGGAAAGTCAAACACATTCAAACAGAGCTTTTTGAATAAAATGAAAGTCAAATGCATTCATCAAAGCTAATCGATTCGAATGAAAGTCAAACACATTCAAATAAAGCTTTTTCAATCAAATTAAAGTCAAATGCATTCTACAAAGATAAACGATCAACTCAAAGTCAAACACATTCAAACAAAGCTAATTAAATCAAATGAAAGTCAAACACATTCAAACAAAGCTTTCTGAATCAAATGAAAGTCAAATACATTTAATAAATTTAATTAAATCAAATGAAAGTCAAATGCATTGTACAAAGCTAATTAAATCAAATGAAAGTCAAACACATTCAAACAAAGCTAATTAAATAAAAAGAAAGTCAAACACATTCAAACAAAGCTTTTTGAATCAAATAAAATTCAAACACTTTCAAACTAAGCTAATTAAATCAAATGAAAGCCAAACACATTCATACAAAGCTTTCTGAATCAAATGAAAGTTTAATGCATTCAACAAAGCTAATTTAATCAAATGAAAGTCAAATGCATTCTACAAAGCTAATTGAATCAAATGAAAGTCAAACACATTCAAGAAAAGCTAATTGAATCAAATGAAAGTCAAACACATTCAAACAAATCTTCTTGAATCAAATGAAAGTCAAATGCATTCAATAAAGCTAATTAAATCAAATGAAAGTCAAATACATTCTATATAAGCTAATTGAATCATAGGAAAGTCAAACACATTCAAATAGAGCTTTTTGAATAAAATGAAAGTCAAATGCATTCATCAAAGCTAATTGATTCGAATGACAGTCAAACACATTCAAATAAAGCTTTTTCAATCAAATTAAAGTCAAATGCATTCTACAAAGCTAAAAGAATCAAATCAAAGTCAAACACATTCAAACAAAGCTAATTAAATCAAATGAAAGTCAAACACATTCAAACAAAGCTTTCTGAATCTAATGAAAGTCAAATACATTTAAGAAATCTAATTAAATCAAATGAAAGTCAAATGCATTGTACAAAGCTAATTAAATCAAATGAAAGTCAAACACATTCAAACAAAGCTAATTAAATAAAAAGAAAGTCATACACATTAAAACAAAGCTTTTTGAATCAAATAAAAGTCAAACACTTTCAAACTAAGCTAATTAAATCAAATGAAAGTCAAACACATTCATACAAAGTTTTCTGAATCAAATGAAAGTCAAATGTATTCAACAAAGCTGATTTAATCAAATGAAAGTCAAATGCATTCTACAAAGCTAATTGAATCAAATGAAAGTCAAACACATTCAAGAAAAGCTAATTGAATCAAATGAAAGTCAAACACATTCAAACAAATCTTCCTGAATCAAATGAAAGTCAAATGCATTCAATAAAGCTAACTGAATCAGATGAAAGTCAAACACAATTAAACAAAGCTAATTAAATCAAATGAAAGTCAAACACATTCTATACAAGCTAATTGAATCAAAGGAAAGTCAAACACATTCAAACAGAGCTTTTTGAATAAAATGAAAGTCAAATGCATTCATCAAAGCTAATTGATTCGAATGAAAGTCAAACACATTCAAATAAAGCTTTTTCAATCAAATTAAAGTCAAATGCATTCTACAAAGCTAAAAGAATCAAATCAAAGTCAAACACATTCAAACAAAGCTAATTAAATCAAATGAAAGTCAAACACATTCAAACAAAGCTTTCTGAATCTAATGAAAGTCAAATACATTTAAGAAATCTAATTAAATCAAATGAAAATCAAATGCATTGTACAAAGCTAATTGAATCAAATGAAAGTCAAACACATTCAAACAAAGCTAATTAAATAAAAAGAAAGTCATACACATTCAAACAAAGCTTTTTGAATCAAATAAAAGTCAAACACTTTCAAACTAAGCTAATTAAATCAAATGAAAGTCAAACACATTCATACAATGCTTTCTGAATCAAATGAAAGTCAAATGTATTCAACAAAGCTAATTTAATAAAATGAAAGTCAAATGCATTCTACAAAGCTAATTGAATCACATGAAAGTCAAACACATTCAAGAAAAGCTAATTGAATCAAATGAAAGTCAAACACATTCAAACAAATCTACTTGAATCAAATGAAAGTCAAATGCATTCAATAAAGCTAACTGAATCAAATGAAAGTCAAACACAATTAAACAAAGCTAATTAAATCAAATGAAAGTCAAACACATTCTATATAAGCTAATTGAATCAAAGGAAAGTCAAACACATTCAAACAAAGCTAATTAAATAAAAAGAAAGTCAAACACATTCAAACAAAGCTTTTTGAATCAAATCAAAGTCAAACACATTCAAACAAAGCTAATTAAATCAAATGAAAGTCAAACACATTCATACAAAGCTTTCTGAATCAAATGAAAGTCAAATGTATACAACAAAGCTAATTTAAACAAATGAAAGTCAAATGCATTCTACAAAGCTAATTGAATCAAATGAAAGTCAAACACATTCAAGAAAAGCTAATTGAATCAAATGAAAGTCAAACACATTCAAACAAATCTTCTTGAATCAAATGAAAGTCAAATGCATTTAATAAAGCTAAATGAATCAAATGAAAGTCAAACACAATTAAACAAAGCTAATTAAATCAAATGAAAGACAAACACATTCTATATAAGCTAATTGAATCAAAGGAAAGTCAAACACATTCAAACAGAGCTTTTTGAATAAAATGAAAGTCAAATGCATTCATCAAAGCTAATCGATTCGAATGAAAGTCAAACACATTCAAATAAAGCTTTTTCAATCAAATTAAAGTCAAATGCATTCTACAATGCTAAACGATCAAATCAAAGTCAAACACATTCAAACAAAGCTAATTAAATCAAATGAAAGTCAAACACATTCAAACAAAGCTTTCTGAATCAAATGAAAGTCAAATACATTTAATAAATCTAATTAAATCAAATGAAAGTCAAATGTATTGTACAAAGCTAATTGAATCAAATGAAAGTCAAACA
This sequence comes from Chenopodium quinoa, assembly GCF_001683475.1. Lineage (NCBI taxonomy): Eukaryota > Viridiplantae > Streptophyta > Magnoliopsida > Caryophyllales > Amaranthaceae > Chenopodium > Chenopodium quinoa. Next base: position 52,114 of record NW_018745453.1, read on the forward strand.
CATTCAAACAAAGCTAATTAAATAAAAAGAAAGTCAAACACATTCAAACAAAGCTTTTTGAATCAAATAAAAGTCAAACACTTTCAAACTAAGCTAATTAAATCAAATGGAAAGCCAAACACATTCATACAAAGCTTCCTGAATCAAATGAAAGTCAAATGTATTCAACAAAGCTAATTTAATCAAATGAAAGTCAAATGCATTCTACAAAGCTAATTGAATCAAATGAAAGTCAAACACATTCAAGAAAAGCTAATTGAATCAAATGAAAGTCAAACACATTCAAACAAATCTTCTTTAATCAAATGAAAGTCAAATGCATTCAATAAAGCTAACTGAATCAAATGAAAGTCAAACACAATTAAACAAAGCTAATTAAATCAAATGAAAGTCAAACACATTCTATATAAGCTAATTGAATCAAAGGAAAGTCAAACACATTCAAACAGAGCTTTTTGAATAAAATGAAAGTCAAATGCATTCATCAAAGCTAATTGATTCGAATGAAAGTCAAACACATTCAAATAAAGCTTTTTCAATCAAATTAAAGTCAAATGCATTCTACAAAGCTAAACGATCAAATCAAAGTCAAACACATTCAAACAAAGCTAATTAAATCAAATGAAAGTCAAACACATTCAAACAAAGCTTTCTGAATCAAATGAAAGTCAAATACATTTAATAAATCTAATTAAATCAAATGAAAGTCAAATGCATTGTACAAAGCTAATTGAATCAAATGAAAGTCAAACACATTCAAACAAAGCTAATTAAATAAAAAGAAAGTCAAACACATTCAAACAAAGCTTTTTGAATCAAATAAAAGTCAAACACTTTCAAACTAAGCTAATTAAATCAAATGGAAAGCCAAACACATTCATACAAAGCTTTCTGAATCAAATGAAAGTCAAATGTATTCAACAAAGCTAATTTAATCAAATGAAAGTCAAATGCATTCTACAAAGCTAATTGAATCAAATGAAAGTCAAACACATTCAAGAAAAGCTAATTGAATCAAATGAAAGTCAAACACGTTCAAACAAATCTTCTTGAATCAAATGAAAGTCAAATGCATTCAATAAAGCTAATTAAATCAAATGAAAGTCAAACACATTCTATATAAGCTAATTGAATCAAAGGAAAGTCAAACACATTCAAACAGAGCTTTTTGAATAAAATGAAAGTCAAATGCATTCATCAAAGCTAATTGATTCGAATGAAAGTCAAACACATTCAAATAAAGCTTTTTCAATCAAATTAAAGTCAAATGCATTCTACAAAGCTAAAAGAATCAAATCAAAGTCAAACACATTCAAACAAAGCTAATTAAATCAAATGAAAGTCAAACACATTCAAACAAAGCTTTCTGAATCTAATGAAAGTCAAATACATTTAAGAAATCTAATTAAATCAAATGAAAATCAAATGCATTGTACAAAGCTAATTGAATCAAATGAAAGTCAAACACATTCAAACAAAGCTAATTAAATAAAAAGAAAGTCATACACATTCAAACAAAGCTTTTTGAATCAAATAAAAGTCAAACACTTTCAAACTAAGCTAATTAAATCAAATGAAAGTCAAACACATTCATACAATGCTTTCTGAATCAAATGAAAGTCAAATGTATTCAACAAAGCTAATTTAATAAAATGAAAGTCAAATGCATTCTACAAAGCTAATTGAATCAAATGAAAGTCAAACACATTTAAGAAAAGCTAATTGAATCAAATGAAAGTCAAACACATTCAAACAAATCTTCTTGAATCAAATGAAAGTCAAATGCATTCAATAAAGCTAACTGAATCAAATGAAAGTCAAACACAATTAAACAAAGCTAATTAAATCAAATGAAAGTCAAACACATTCTATATAAGCTAATTGAATCAAAGGAAAGTCAAACACATTCAAACAAAGCTAATTAAATAAAAAGAAAGTCAAACACATTCAAACAAAGCTTTTTGAATCAAATAAAAGTCAAACACTTTCAAACTAAGCTAATTAAATCAAATGAAAGTCAAACACATTCATACAAAGCTTTCTGAATCAAATGAAAGTCAAATGTATTCAACAAAGCTAATTTAAACAAATGAAAGTCAAATGCATTCTACAAAGCTAATTGAATCAAATGAAAGTCAAACACATTCAAGAAAAGCTAATTGAATCAAATGAAAGTCAAACACATTCAAACAAATCTTCTTGAATCAAATGAAAGTCAAATGCATTTAATAAAGCTAACTGAATCAAATGAAAGTCAAACACAATTAAACAAAGCTAATTAAATCAAATGAAAGACAAACACATTCTATATAAGCTAATTGAATCAAAGGAAAGTCAAACACATTCAAACAGAGCTTTTTGAATAAAATGAAAGTCAAATGCATTCATCAAAGCTAATCGATTCGAATGAAAGTCAAACACATTCAAATAAAGCTTTTTCAATCAAATTAAAGTCAAATGCATTCTACAATGCTAAACGATCAAATCAAAGTCAAAAACATTCAAACAAAGCTAATTAAATCAAATGAAAGTCAAACACATTCAAACAAAGCTTTCTGAATCAAATGAAAGTCAAATACATTTAATAAATCTAATTAAATCAAATGAAAGTCAAATGTATTGTACAAAGCTAATTGAATCAAATGAAAGTCAAACACATTCAAACAAAGCTAATTAAATAAAAAGAAAGTCAAACACATTCAAACAAAGCTTTTTGAATCAAATAAAAGTCAAACACTTTCAAACTAAGCTAATTAAATCAAATGGAAAGCCAAACACATTCATACAAAGCTTCCTGAATCAAATGAAAGTCAAATGTATTCAACAAAGCTAATTTAATCAAATGAAAGTCAAATGCATTCTACAAAGCTAATTGAATCAAATGAAAGTCAAACACATTCAAGAAAAGCTAATTGAATCAAATGAAAGTCAAACACATTCAAACAAATCTTCTTTAATCAAATGAAAGTCAAATGCATTCAATAAAGCTAACTGAATCAAATGAAAGTCAAACACAATTAAACAAAGCTAATTAAATCAAATGAAAGTCAAACACATTCTATATAAGCTAATTGAATCAAAGGAAAGTCAAACACATTCAAACAGAGCTTTTTGAATAAAATGAAAGTCAAATGCATTCATCAAAGCTAATCGATTCGAATGAAAGTCAAACACATTCAAATAAAGCTTTTTCAATCAAATTAAAGTCAAATGCATTCGACAAAGCTAAACGAATCAAATCAAAGTCAAACACATTCAAACAAAGCTAATTAAATCAAATGAAAGTCAAACACATTCAAACAAAGCTTTCTGAATCAAATGAAAGTCAAATACATTTAATAAATCTAATTAAATCAAATGAAAATCAAATGCATTGTACAAAGCTAATTGAATCAAATGAAAGTCAAACACATTCAAACAAAGCTAATTAAATAAAAAGAAAGTCAAACACATTCAACAAAGCTTTTTGAATCAAATAAAAGTCAAACACTTTCAAACAAAGCTAATTAAATCAAATGAAAGTCAAACACATTTATACAAAGCTTTCTGAATCAAATGAAAGTCAAATGTATTCAACAAAGCTAATTTAATCAAATGAAAGTCAAATGCATTCTACAAAGCTAATTGAATCAAATGAAAGTCAAACACATTCAAGAAAAGCTAATTGAATCAAATGAAAGTCAAACACATTCAAACAAATCTTCTTTAATCAAATGAAAGTCAAATGCATTCAATAAAGCTAACTGAATCAAATGAAAGTCAAACACAATTAAACAAAGCTAATTAAATCAAATGAAAGTCAAACACATTCTATATAAGCTAATTGAATCAAAGGAAAGTCAAACACATTCAAACAGAGCTTTTTGAATAAAATGAAAGTCAAATGCATTCATCAAAGCTAATTGATTCGAATGAAAGTCAAACACATTCAAATAAAGCTTTTTCAATCAAATTAAAATCAAATGCATTCTACAAAGCTAAAAGAATCAAATCAAAGTCAAACACATTCAAACAAAGCTAATTAAATCAAATGAAAGTCAAACGCATTCAAACAAAGCTTTCTGAATCTAATGAAAGTCAAATACATTTAAGAAATCTAATTAAATCAAATGAAAGTCAAATGCATTGTACAAAGCTAATTGAATCAAATGAAAGTCAAACACATTCAAACAAAGCTAATTAAATAAAAAGAAAGTCAAACACATTCAAACAAAGCTTTTTGAATCAAATAAAAGTCAAACACTTTCAAACAAAGCTAATTAAATCAAATGAAAGTCAAACACATTCATACAAAGCTTTCTGAATCAAATGAAAGTCAAATGTATTCAACAAAGCTAATTTAAAACAAATGAAAGTCAAATGAATGAAAGTCAAACATATTCTATATAAGCTAATTGAATCAATTGAAAAGTCAAACACATTCAAACAGAACTTTTTGAATAAAATGAAAGTCAAATGCATTCATCTAAGCTAATCGATTCGAATGAAAGTCAAACACATTCAAATAAAGCTTTTTCAATCAAATTAAAGTCAAATGCATTCGACAAAGCTAAACGAATCAAATCAAAGTCAAACACATTCAAACAAAGCTAATTAAATCAAATGAAAGTCAAACACATTCAAACAAAGCTTTCTGAATCAAATGAAAGTCAAATACATTTAATAAATCTAATTAAATCAAATGAAAATCAAATGCATTGTACAAAGCTAATTGAATCAAATGAAAGTCAAACACATTCAAACAAAGCTAATTAAATAAAAAGAAAGTCAAACACATTCAAACAAAGCTTTTTGAATCAAATAAAAGTCAAACACTTTCAAACAAAGCTAATTAAATCAAATGAAAGTCAAACACATTTATACAAAGCTTTCTGAATCAAATGAAAGTCAAATGTATTCAACAAAGCTAATTTAATCAAATGAAAGTCAAATGCATTCTACAAAGCTAATTGAATCAAATGAAAGTCAAACACATTCAAGAAAAGCTAATTGAATCAAATGAAAGTCAAACACATTCAAACAAATCTTCTTGAATCAAATGAAAGTCAAATGCATTTAATAAAGCTAACTGAATCAAATGAAAGTCAAACACAATTAAACAAAGCTAATTAAATCAAATGAAAGACAAACACATTCTATATAAGCTAATTGAATCAAAGGAAAGTCAAACACATTCAAACAGAGCTTTTTGAATAAAATGAAAGTCAAATGCATTCATGAAAGCTAATCGATTCGAATGAAAGTCAAACACATTCAAATAAAGCTTTTTCAATCAAATTAAAGTCAAATGCATTCTACAATGCTAAACGATCAAATCAAAGTCAAACACATTCAAACAAAGCTAATTAAATCAAATGAAAGTCAAACACATTCAAACAAAGCTTTCTGAATCAAATGAAAGTCAAATACATTTAATAAATCTAATTAAATCAAATGAAAGTCAAATGTATTGTACAAAGCTAATTGAATCAAATGAAAGTCAAACACATTCAAACAAAGCTAATTAAATAAAAAGAAAGTCAAACACATTCAAACAAAGCTTTTTGAATCAAATAAAAGTCAAACACTTTCAAACTAAGCTAATTAAATCAAATGGAAAGCCAAACACATTCATACAAAGCTTCCTGAATCAAATGAAAGTCAAATGTATTCAACAAAGCTAATTTAATCAAATGAAAGTCAAATGCATTCTACAAAGCTAATTGAATCAAATGAAAGTCAAACACATTCAAGAAAAGCTAATTGAATCAAATGAAAGTCAAACACATTCAAACAAATCTTCTTTAATCAAATGAAAGTCAAATGCATTCAATAAAGCTAACTGAATCAAATGAAAGTCAAACACAATTAAACAAAGCTAATTAAATCAAATGAAAGTCAAACACATTCTATATAAGCTAATTGAATCAAAGGAAAGTCAAACACATTCAAACAGAGCTTTTTGAATAAAATGAAAGTCAAATGCATTCATCAAAGCTAATCGATTCGAATGAAAGTCAAACACATTCAAATAAAGCTTTTTCAATCAAATTAAAGTCAAATGCATTCGACAAAGCTAAACGAATCAAATCAAAGTCAAACACATTCAAACAAAGCTAATTAAATCAAATGAAAGTCAAACACATTCAAACAAAGCTTTCTGAATCAAATGAAAGTCAAATACATTTAATAAATCTAATTAAATCAAATGAAAATCAAATGCATTGTACAAAGCTAATTGAATCAAATGAAAGTCAAACACATTCAAACAAAGCTAATTAAATAAAAAGAAAGTCAAACACATTCAAACAAAGCTTTTTGAATCAAATAAAAGTCAAACACTTTCAAACAAAGCTAATTAAATCAAATGAAAGTCAAACACATTTATACAAAGCTTTCTGAATCAAATGAAAGTCAAATGTATTCAACAAAGCTAATTTAATCAAATGAAAGTCAAATGCATTCTACAAAGCTAATTGAATCAAATGAAAGTCAAACACATTCAAGAAAAGCTAATTGAATCAAATGAAAGTCAAACACATTCAAACAAATCTTCTTTAATCAAATGAAAGTCAAATGCATTCAATAAAGCTAACTGAATCAAATGAAAGTCAAACACAATTAAACAAAGCTAATTAAATCAAATGAAAGTCAAACACATTCTATATAAGCTAATTGAATCAAAGGAAAGTCAAACACATTCAAACAGAGCTTTTTGAATAAAATGAAAGTCAAATGCATTCATCAAAGCTAATTGATTCGAATGAAAGTCAAACACATTCAAATAAAGCTTTTTCAATCAAATTAAAATCAAATGCATTCTAACAAAGCTAAAAGAATCAAATCAAAGTCAAACACATTCAAACAAAGCTAATTAAATCAAATGAAAGTCAAACGCATTCAAACAAAGCTTTCTGAATCTAATGAAAGTCAAATACATTTAAGAAATCTAATTAAATCAAATGAAAGTCAAATGCATTGTACAAAGCTAATTGAATCAAATGAAAGTCAAACACATTCAAACAAAGCTAATTAAATAAAAAGAAAGTCAAACACATTCAAACAAAGCTTTTTGAATCAAATAAAAGTCAAACACTTTCAAACAAAGCTAATTAAATCAAATGAAAGTCAAACACATTCATACAAAGCTTTCTGAATCAAATGAAAGTCAAATGTATTCAACAAAGCTAATTTAAACAAATGAAAGTCAAATGAATGAAAGTCAAACATATTCTATATAAGCTAATTGAATCAATTGAAAAGTCAAACACATTCAAACAGAACTTTTTGAATAAAATGAAAGTCAAATGCATTTATCAAAGCTAATTGATTCGAATGAAAGTCAAATACATTCAAATAAAGCTTTTTCAATCAAATTAAAGTCAAATGCATTCTACAAAGCTAAAAGAATCAAATCAAAGTCAAACACATTCAAACAAAGCTAATTAAATCAAATGAAAGTCAAACACATTCAAACAAAGCTTTCTGAATCAAATGAAAGTCAAATACATTTAAGAAATCTAATTAAATCAAATGAAAGTCAAATGCATTGTACAAAGCTAATTGAATCAAATGAAAGTCAAACACATTCAAACAAAGCTAATTAAATAAAAAGAAAGTCAAACACATTCAAACAAAGCTTTTTTGAATCAAATAAAAGTCAAACACTTTCAAACTAAGCTAATTAAATCAAATGAAAGCCAAACACATTCATACAAAGCTTTCTGAATCAAATGAAAGTCAAATGTATTCAACAAAGCTAATTTAATCAAATGAAAGTCAAATGCATTCTACAAAGCTAATTGAATCAAATGAAAGTCAAACACATTCAAGAAAAGCTTATTGGATCAAATGAAAGTCAAACACATTCAAACAAATCTTCTTTAATCAAATGAAAGTCAAATGCATTCAATAAAGCTAACTGAATCAAATGAAAGTCAAACACAATTAAACAAAGCTAATTAAATCAAATGAAAGTCAAACACATTCTATATAAGCTAATTGAATCAAAGGAAAGTCAAACACATTCAAACAGAGCTTTTTGAATAAAATGAAAGTCAAATGCATTCATCAAAGCTAATCGATTCGAATGAAAGTCAAACACAATCAAATAAAGCTTTTTCAATCAAATTAAAGTCAAATGCATTCTACATAAGCTAAAACGAATCAAATCAAAGTCTAACACATTCAAACAAAGCTAATTAAATCAAATGAAAGTCAAACACATTCAAACAAAGCTTTCTGAATCAAATGAAAGTCAAATACATTTA
>NW_018745454.1:0-101198 GCF_001683475.1 Chenopodium quinoa
AAAGTTCTAAACGTGGTTGGCCACACCGTGTGGCAGAGGTTACTTTGTCAAGGATTACGTGGTTGGTTAAGGATTACTCGGTACGGTTAGAGGTTACTTGTTCGGTCAGGGGTTATTCGATTAAGGGTTACCCGATCAGTATTTTGGTGTGTGTCAGCCAGTCATATGATGTGGCCAACCACACAAAAAAGGCGTAATATATGAAATCATTCATTTCTTAATTAAAAAAAAAAAAAAAACTAAAGCCGCTCACTTTTGACATGTAGCTGGGAACTTTAATTATATTGCAATCAAGTCCTTATAATTGAACCATTAGAGATGCTCTTATTGACCTGCCCATGAATTCATTTTCAGTGCATATCAAAATTATTGACAACATTGTGGATAAAAAAAATATTCCATCCCTTTATACTACGTAGTACCTAGTTTCTTTTATATTTGTCTCATTTGAAATATTCGTTTTCAATAAAGAGAATACGTTGACCATGATGGTTAGGTTCATTAACAAGCTAAGAGTATTTACAATTTTCTTTTAACAATAAGTAAAATTTATATCAATTAAATATTAATAAATTATTCATTGAGACGTTTTCAATAAGTCCTCACAAGACTATATTTATTCTTATATATAAATCAAAAACATTAGTAAAAAATTAATTAGATAAATGTACACGAAGTCAAAATATTTCGCTTATTAAAATAAGAAGTGAGTTAGCAACTAAGGCCACAAAATTCTAGTTTGCTTATCCTGCTGCCCAAAAAAAAAAAAAAAAAAAAAAGCCCTTGCTACACGATCAATATTCAATAGTACGTATAATTTAACAAGAGTATAAGTCACTAGGCCACTTATGTAGAAGATTCAAAATAAAGAGAGCAAAAATGTGATTCTTGATTACAAATCTCATCCAATTAGTTGAGATTCTCAACTCTTATTGTTATGATGTTAAATACTTCTATGCATTTCTAAGTGTAAGGACAATTACATATATTCTTAAAATGTTTATATGATGTTAATTGTCTTTAAACTTTTTCTTGTGTGATTTATTGAGGCCAATTGACTAGATTGGTAAACGAAAAATGACCCTTAGAGGATAATTTGGTAAAGAAATAACTCCGGCAATAATTCGGTAAAAAAAATAATTTCAAGCGACAATTAACCAAAATAATGCAGAAATTTCCGACAACCTACTTCACAAATGTTTAATTTAGTTTGTTTTCCGTGTTTTTTTTTTACCGAAAAAAAATTTCCCCGCCTAATTTTCCAACCTTTTTTTTTAAGGAAATTACAATTTTTTGAAGAAAAAAAATGTTTAAATATTATTATTTACTTAATTTTCCTACCCTTTATTAACAATTTTTTTAATATATAAAAATTTTGGTATATGAATTCAGCGTAATTTTATGGGAAAAATAAATTTTAAAAACACAAAAACGAAATAAAATTAGGATTTTTTTTAAGAGTTTATCGAAAAAAATAGAAATTTTGGTCCGAACGTCCCTTGAGTTTATTGTTTTTACCAAAATTGTAGCACATGGTTAGCTTTTTTTTTACCAAATTGTCACCGGAGACCCGAAGTAAGTTTTTTTTTACCAAATTGTCGCTAAGGGTGTTTTATAATTACCAATATGGTCTATTCGCCGATTGTATCTGTCCTTACTGGGTGTGCCGTGTGGTTCAGCTCTAGAACAAGAGTTTAAGGACGGTAGTCAAAGTACACATGCTCTTTAATTATTTGCATAATTGTAGGGAAATTGGACAAACGTGCTTGTGCATGCTATGGCCTTGATCGTTTTTTTTTCCCCTTTTCCTCAACTTCCTTTCTTAGGCTTTGCATCTACAATTTTTTTTTTCCATTGTTTTTTTTCACAATTATTTAGCACGAATTATCTTGATTATGGAAGAAACGTAGTTATATATTTTCTTAAATTGTTAATACTTTGAAGGCTTTCACAATGATGGATAGCATATGATATGGTAATTAATGGTATAACAAATTTAATTTTTTTATTACTTAAATCGGTAATGCGCGCCATATTCTTGAGGAAATGTTGTAGTGCCTTGAGCTTGTGCAATATGCTAATCACTTTGATGACTTGTTTTTTTAAGTTTCAATTATAGTGACCTAATGTTAAAATTATTATCACTAACCTGTTAAATTAATTTGGCACTTGTATTAGCTTAATCAATACTGTTGTTGTTTAGGCCATAAGTGTGGTTCTAATGAACCTTTTTTTTTTGGGTTGCTAAAACATTGAACTAATTTTTCTATTAGATTTTTTTTTATCCTTACTGATTTTTGGGGTTAGTGGTTAGAACTTTTTTTTTTTTTTTTTTTTTTTACCGAGTTGGAACTTTTTTCTTCTTTATCATCTAAACTGGTTTTCATTGATTGAAATTAATTTTAATCAATGTACATCATTCTCTGAAGTGATCAACATCATAGATTATAAAAATCCAACCATGAAGTATAATAAATCACTTTCATTTTACATACACGATAAAAAGAATCAGTGGCGATAAGAAGATAAAATTCTCACTTCATAATCGTGAGATTCGTGACATATATTTTCTCCTTTTTTTTTATTATTTCCTTTTAAAACAACAAATGAAGTGCACGCGTATCATCAAAACATCGTGTATGGTCAGAATAACAAGTAATTAAAAAATCGACTTAAAGTTGGTAGGCGGTCCAAATTAACAAGAATATATTCATCATTTAATAAGCTGATCGAATAAAAAAGAAATTATTGATTCATTATCCTATCCTATAAATAGAGAGGGTTTGCTAAAGATGGAGTTCCACAACACATACATACAATACAACGATACACACCCTACATAACACAAAATCATACACAAAAATGAGTTCCTCTGCTCAACAGAAGAACACAGGTGGAGGTCATCATGAGGATGTCGACCCAAACGATCCATACATCCAAGAGATTGCAAAATGGGTTGTTGATGAGCATAACAGCCAAAAGGTAAATTTTTGTAAACTAATACTTGACATGTCCAACAAAAATTTATCAGATGGTCTTTTACAAGAATTTGTCTTATAAAGTAATTAACTTTTTATCCATAAATTACGAGTACAAGATGTACTACGTAAATCAATATAATGAACATATTCGTAGGTCAATTTTATAATACCATCAATGATACACTATGGCCCCGTTCTTTTGAAATTGTGGGCAGAGCAGAACAGATTTCAGTGGACCAGAGCAGAGCCGAGCAGAGCAGATTTTATTATTATTATTATTATTAGTATTATTTTTAATCAGAGCAGAGCAGATTGAAGCAGAGTAAAGCAGATTTCAGCTGAGTAGAGCAGAGCAGCTCTAAAGAATGGGGCCATATGTGGTCTATGGAGTATAATTAATATCAATTATTCATTTTACGTTGCAAATTATACTGATTAGGGGATTTTTCCCCACCAATCACCATCTGACAAGTGGACCAATCAGGTTCCGCCATGTGTCCGTCACATGGGCCAATAGGAGCCTGCCACATGTCAAGCAACGATCCGTCCACTATGGACCAATTACGACACGACACGCGTCCTTCCCATGACACCTGGGATAATCGGTCACCTAGGCCCAACTTCCGTAGGAAGCCCAATCAGCCCAGGGTTAACCTAAACCTAGATTGGCACGTTTCCGAGGTTATAAATACCTCCCTTAATCCTCATTAAGGGAGATTACGCAGATTACACACATTAAACTCTCTCACTTAGAGAGACCCAATCACTTTAATTTCCGCATTAATTACTCCTTAATCAAGTACTAACTTGACCGTCGGAGGCGGATCTCCAATCATCCGGAACATCCGTTTGTTTTGCAGGTACAGGCGTCCGGTTCCAGTCTCGGAATTGTAACTCTCCCGCAGGACATCAGAAAACCCCGAAACATCTTGGCGCCGTCTGTGGGGAGAGTACTTCTGAGATGGCATCCACGTTTGTACCGGCTCCTGAAGAGAGACGTCCCCTGGACGACCCTCTAGTTCAGTCGGACCACGATACTGAGAATGAATTTGAAGTTGAAGCTCACACAGCTTCAGACGGGACCCTAAGGGCCCGACGTACCCGTCATACCGAAAGGAGGGAACGGGAACATCTTCAAACTGGAAGCGAGCCAGCAGGGGCACCGCCTGTTCGGCAGCAGCCGACTTATGGTTCTGCTCCCATCACAAGGAACGAACTCATGACCTTCATGAGGGACTTCAAGGGAGAAATTCAAGAGTTGATCAACAAGAAGCCGCCTGCTCTGGACAAGGAGCAGTCGGCTAAGAAACCCTCCACTTCACGGAAGAGGAAGCCAGTTCAAGGGCGAGAGGCGACCCTTCATCCTAAATCTAGGAAGTGGGAGCCAACTGCCCTTGATTTCACAAAATACCGTTTTCCTACTCCAGGAAATAGGAAACCTGTTCGTCATATTCAGGCGGACGGGTCGAGGAAAACATACACAGACGCTCGGCTATTGCTAGAGCAGAAGAAGAGTGACCGATTGTCAGAGTCGGCCTCTACTTCAAACTTCCAAGACAGTCTGCGAAATACCTCGATGAGGCATACTCAGTCGTATCATGAGAGTCAGTCAGGCGGCACCTCCCGTCAGTCCGGCTTTCATAGCGACCAGGCGGTACCAAACTTACCGTTTGTACCGCAACAACAGTATTTTTTTACAGCCACTTCCGTTTGGTGGACATGCAGCAAAAAGTGTCCAACCTATGGACTGGCAGCTACGATTGCTTAGACTTGGTGAATAGCCGTCGGCCTTCTCCAAGGAAATTACTGAAGCCGCTCAGCCGGTCAAAGTGAAAAATGTATTAGTAGGCGCCTATGACGGCACTACTAACCCAGAAGACCATCTGATGGCATTCACCAACCTGATGTACCTTCAAGGGTTGGATGATCCCACTTGGTGCAAGTGTTTCCCAACGACTCTCAAAGGAATCGCACAACAATGGTTCGGCAACCCGCCGACTGGTTGTGTAAATAACTTCAAGACGCTTGCTTACTTATTCACCTCCAACTTCGCCATGAACATCCCTGCGAAGAAGACGACCCTTGATTTAGGAACAATTCAGCAGGGCGAGAAGGAGGGGCTTCGTTCTTACATCAGGCGGTTTAACCTGATGAGAATACAGATTCAAGGGTTACCGGATGAAGTAGCCTATACTGACTTTTTCAGAGGTCTCAAAGACGGGTCGACCTTCAAATTTGATTTGGTCCGAAAGAGGGTGGCGACTCTTCAAGAGGCCTTGATTGAAGCGGAAGCTTATATACAGGCGACTGATCTTTGTAGTACGGTAAAACAGTCAGACGAGAGAAGGTCCGACAAAAGAGAAGGATGACAGAAACAGTCGTCAAACAAAGACGAGAAGAGAAAAGAGGTCTGGGCGGCTGATTCCTCTAAACAGCCGGCCCAGAAAAAGAAAAAAGAATTCAAACCATACTCCCCAAAGTATGCGTTTAACAAGGATAGCCAATTTATCCTAAAGGAAATCAAGGGACGGATCTCAATTGAGAAGCCGGTCCCCATGAAGGGTTCTGCAAACAACCGGAACCAAGAAAAATTCTGTAATTATCATGAAGATGTTGGTCATCACACCAATGAATGCATCAGTCTCATGCGGTATCTGGACCGCCTGGCTGAGCAAGGTGATCTTGACACTTATGTCAAGAAATCTACGGGGAACACTTCCTTGAAAAAGCAGTCGGCCAAAAAGAATCAACAGGACGACAGTTCCGATACAGATGATGCAGTCGTCTACACCATTGCAGGCGGCTTCTCAGGAGGCGGCCCCACTATTAGGGGCAACAAAGACAATATCAGACGGTTAGGTGTAAATTCTGTTCAACAAGAACGACCCTCCAAATATTCATTTCCTGAGATTTTCATCACTGAAGAAGATCTAGGAGGGGTAAGAGGGCCGCATGACGACCCTATCGTTATTGAATGTAAAGTGGCCAACCAGAGAGTTGGCCGAATCCTCATAGATACCGGAAGCTCCTCAGATCTCATTAGTAGCAAATGTCTGTCGAAACTAAAATATCAGACTGATTGCATACATCCGGCATCCCACCCTTTAGTAGGGTTTGGAGGAGGAGTCGTCCACCCAGTGGGACGAGTGGATTTATCCATCCGCCTGGGCGAAAAAGGGGAAGGACGACACATGGTAGTCCGGCTCTTGGCAGTAGAAGAACTCTCGGCCTACAACATGATTCTGGGACGACCAACCCTGAATAATTCCAAGGCTGTTATAATCCCATCTCTTATGTTGCTCAAGTTTGAGAGGGATAATGGAACAGTCGGGTCCCTAAGGGGAGATCAGAGGATGGCCCGTGAGTGCTATCTCTCGGATGTCAAGCCCACTGTTATGGCCACTGGGTCGAGCGGTGGAAAAATAGACCTTGACAATGTCAAGGAGAGTGCGCCTGTTCAAGAAGCAGGCAGCAAGAAGAGAAAGGCATCCCAGACAGGGGCCGCAAGAAAAGACAGAAAATAGCAATCATTGGCAGAGGAGTGGTCGGATGAATTCCGCCCTCAGCCAGCTGGTGAGCATACGGACCTGATCTTAGATGACTCGCGTCCTGACAGAACAATCAAGGTTGGGACGACTGCTCTAAGGGACCTGGGTGACGACTTTCACAAACTATTGAAAGAATACAAGGACATCTTTGCATTCGAAGTCCATGAAATGCCAGGCATTAGTCCTGATCTGGCGGTACATAAACTAGTCGTGGATCCGAAAAAGAAGCCGGTACGGCAGAAGAAGCGGAACCATGGCGAAGAAAGAAGTCAGGCGGCAGCCGCCGAAGTTAAAAAATTACTTGATGCAGGGTTCATTCGGCAATGTTACTTCCCAGACTGGGTTGCAAATGTGGTGCTTGTTAAAAAGCCGAATGGCACCTGGAGAATGTGTGTAGACTACACAGACTTAAACAAGGCGTGCCCCAAAGACAGTTACCCTCTGCCTAAAATTGATAACCTGGTCGACTCAACAGCCGGCCATGCTTTGATGAGCTTTATGGACGCCTACTCTGGTTTCCATCAAATTCCTTTATGGGAGAAAGATCAGGAGAAGACGACCTTCGTCACTGATCAGGGGTTATACTGTTACACGGTCATGCCGTTTGGTCTTAAGAATGCCCCGGCCGCTTTCCAGCGAATGATAAACACTGTGTTCTTTGATCAGATTGGGAGAAATGTCGAGGCATTTATTGATGATATGATTGTCAAGTCTAAACTTCAGAAAGATCATCTGTCGGACCTCCGAGAAACTTTCGCCACACTCAGGCGGCACCATGTCATGCTCAATCCCAAGAAATGTGTCTTTGGAGTTGAGTCTGGGAAATTTCTCGGATTCCTTATCAATCAGAGAGGAATAGAGGCGAACCCTGAGAAGGTGCAGGCGGTCATCGACATGCAGTCGCCTCGTACCATCCGAGAGGTTCAGAAGTTAACAGGTTGTCTGGCAGCCTTGGGAAGATTTCTAAGCCGATAAGGCGACAAATGCCTATACTTTTTCCAGGCAATTAAGAAAAAGGCAAGGTTTGAATGGGGGCCGGATGCTGAGGCGGCCTTCCAGAAATTGAAAGTTCACTTGCATTCCTTGCCGAGGCTGGTCAGCCCTTTGCCCAAAGAAGTACTCTACATGTACCTGGTCGTCTCTGATCATGCGTTAAGCGCTGTTCTCCTTGCTGAAAGAGACGGTTGTCAGCTCCCGGTCTACTTTGTCAGTCATGTACTGAAAAATGCCGAGTTGAGGTATCCCTTAGTGGAGAAATTTGGTCTTGCACTCTTCATGGCTGTTAAAAAATTGAAGCCCTACTTTTTGGCACATGCAGTCGTCGTATATACAGACCAACCTATCAAGCGGCCACTGACCATCATGGAGTTGTCAGGCCGAATGATCAAATGGGCCATAGAAATACAGAGCCTCGAAGTTACTTTCGAGCCTAGAAAAGCAGTGAAGGGGCAAGCCTTTGCTGACTTTATTGTTGAGATGACTCGTCCTCCTGACTCTCAAGTTACAGACCAAGTCTGGAAGGTATATGTGGATGGAAGCTCTACTTCAAATGGTTGTGGAGCAGGAGTCATATGTTAGTCGCCAGAGGGCGACAGGTACGAGTATGCTTTACGCTTCAGTTTTCAGGCCTCAAACAATGAGGCAGAATATGAAGCTTTACTAGCCGGAATCCGCATGTGCAAGGCGGCAGGAGCAAGAAAAATAGACGCCTGTTCCGATTCACAATTGATAGTGAGTCAGTACAATGGCGAATACGAAGCAACCCATCCGGCCATGATCAAGTATTTACAGGCGGTCCGACAAGCAGTCGGCTCTCTTGAGGATTTCCATCTTACCCAAGTGCCGAGATCAGAAAACAACCAGGCGGATGCACTTTCAAAATTAGCATCATCCGCCTCCTGTGATACTCCTCGAACTGTTTTTTGGGAAGTAATGGAGAGGAGAAGCATTGAGGAAGAACCTATTGGAATCTTAGACAGAAGCTCAACCTGGATGGATCCAATCAGGGCATATCTGACAAAGGGTACCCTGCCGGATGATCATCAACAGGCGGCAGCACTGAAAAAACGAGCAACCAGTTTTGAAATAATAAAGGGAGAACTTCACAAAAGGGGGTACCTTCAACCCTTCTTAAAGTGTGTTACTCCAGAAAAGGGACGAGAGATACTAGACGATCTTCACTCTGGTTACTGTGCTTCCCTTATAGGCGGTAGGACGCTTGCTCAACGGGCAAGGCGGTAGGGCTACTTTTGGCCTACTTTAGAAGCAGATGCAATGGAGATGGTGAAAAAATGTGACAAGTTCCAAAGGTTTGGCAAGCTAATTCACCGTCCGGCTACTGACCTCACTACCATTCATAGCCCACTATCGTTTGCTAAGTGGGGCATGGATATTCTGGGTCCATATACGCCTGATACAGGCGGAAGGAGGTACATACTTGTTGTCGTCGACTACTTCACTAAATGGGTAGAGGCGGAGGTTGTAAAGGGAATCAAGACGAAGGATGTAATTTCATTCATTTGGAAAAATGTCATCACTCGGTTCGGGGTTCCCATGTCTATGGTTTTTGATAATGGTCCCCAATTTGAGACGCCTGTTCTCAAAAGCTGGTTGGGTGACCAAGGAATTGCACACCACTTTGCATCAGTCGGCCGTCTACAAGCAAACGGCCTGGTAGAAGCCTTTAATAAAATCATCTCAGACGGTCTCAAGAAAAAGATTGAACGAGCAGGCGGCCTATGGGCGGATGAATTACCACATGTTCTCTGGGCCATTAGGACGACTGAAAAAGGGGCGACTGCAGAAACTCCATTCCTCCTAACTTATGGTGCGGAAGCTGTTCTTCCAATTGAACACTACGAGCCGACTCTTCGAGTAATGCTATATGACGAAGAGGGGCATGCCTACTGACAAACAGTTTTCATTTTTACCTAAGAGGGGCATGCCTACTAACAAACAGTCGGCCACTCTCCATGTTTAATTTTTATTCTTATCGGCTACCCTCCTCTTACTTAGCACCTACGTTCACCAAGAACTAACCAATTCCACAAGCCGAATGATCATTCCAGGCGCCAAGCCAACTGATCCAATCTTTAAACTAATACGACCTGCCCCAACATCATAGCAGGCGTCCGGCGGCATCCCTCCGGATGAAATTCGTCGCAGAGAGCAGCTCCCTTTTGGGTGGAACATTGCTCTATAAACTAATTACACGACACCTATACGACTGTCCCCAAGGGCAACCACGTAGCCGTTTTTGAGACAAGGATAACTCTATCACTAACCAAACCAGTGGTAGCAGTTGGCATCTGAGTCAGATGACCGCCTGTATTACTTGGGATAAATGCAGGGGGTACCTCTTGAGTTAATAGCCAACAAACATTGGCGAATCAAAAGGTTCAGCCGGCCTCCGCTGCCTGGTACCTTTACTACTCAAGCAGGAGTGACGGCGACTGAGTAACACCAAAGTTAACTCATAGTCACTCTCTCAAATTTAGTATGGAGCCTAAAAGGTATGAGTCGTCCGCCTGTTTTTGGCAAACAGGGGCTATCAACCACTACTCCTGCTAGGTTAACAACCTATGAGTTAAAAGCCAACAAACATTGGCGAATAAAGGGGAACAACCGGTACCCACCGCTTGATACCTCTACTACTCAGTTACTTGGCGACTAGGTAACAATCATGTTTACTTGGTCACTCCTTAAAAGTTTTAGTATGAAACTAAAAAGGTGTTCATAAAACACCTGTTCACACTAGATTTAATATGGCGGGAAACAGTCGGCCTAGACGGCCTAAAGTCTCTAGCCTAAAAGCAAGACAAGTAGGAAACAACTTTCCTACTTGGTTAAATTTTACAAATGACAGGACCGCCTGCCTAAAGGGGATCCAGTCTTTAAAATGGTTCGAATACCGATTGGATAAATGGCCGACTGATCGTCTAGCCTGGAAACAGACAACCAGTTGTCCAGGGGCATAGGCGGCGTGACTAACTATCCGTACCTGTTTGCAACTATCGGCCATGTAAAACAGTCGGTATAGTGTACAATTGGATATCAGAATATTCAATACTTAAACAAATTTGAAGCAAAACAAAAAAAAATTCATTAAAAAGAAGCCGGTCATCAAAGACCGGCAAAATATTCAGAGCCCCGGCCCCCTGGCCGGGTAAATACAAACAAACGGCACGCATGCCGTGGAAAGAAGACATAAAGCTTAAGAAGGGGGCAGATCTTCAATATTAGCAGCTGCCGCCTGGTCAGCACTCTTCTTGCTGGACTCGGCTTCAGCTGCATCCTTCTTTGATGCATTACCCCCAAGCGGCACAAGCGCCACTACCGGCTGCTCCTCCTCCTCCAACGCCTCTTCCTCAGCAGCCGCCAGGATCTCTTGATTATATCTATCAGAACACTGGCGGTACGTTTTTTCCCATGAGGCAAAGTCGGCATTGGGGAAGAGGCGGCCCCAAGTCTGCGCTGGATTTGAGCAGAGTCTTCCATCATCTCCCGGACCAGCTCTTTCTTTTCTTGCTCGGCCTTTGTCGAGAGCTCCTGAGTAAGACTCTTCTCCTGGGTCACCAGGCGTACCTTTACGCTCGCCAAGGATTTCTCCAAGGTTTCGTATGAGGACATCTTTTGGCGAAGAGGTCTCAGCTCGGCCTTGAGGTTGTTGATGGTCGCCTCCAGCTCGCTATTCCTCTTCTAGGCCGCCTCTAACTGAGCCCGGATAGCGGCGGTAGCCTGCGCCTGATAATAAAGAATATCAATGGTCAGAACTTCATTTTGGGCAATTTGAAACATTGCCTTATCACAGTCAGAGGCGGCCATAGCTTTTGCAGCCTTTACCTCTTTGTTCTTCTGGTCAAGCGGCTTGCGAAGGCCGTTCACTCGGAGCAGGGCCTAAGTAAAAAGGGGAACAGGCGTCAGTTTCCAAACAAAAAAGAAAACAGGCGTCCTGGAATTCAAATACTCAAAAATATGCTAAGTAACCTCAGCAAGGACCCCTGCAATCCCGTCTAGGTCAAGGGTGCCGACACCCCTGACCGCCTCCCTTTCAGCTGGAGGAACGGCCTTGATCATAGACTTGGCCACCTCGACCAAGTCAGGCTCCTGAGGGCCAGCTGCATCAAGCATAAACAAACGGATTAGACCTAGTAAAGAAGAGAGCAAGTCTAAAATTTACAAGGATAATTTCATACTTCTAGGTGGCCCAGCTGGAGTTTTAGAAGAAGTGGCCGGCTGTTTCTCAGCCGCCACATGTTTCCTGGCAGAACCAGGAGAGCTCGCAACAGTCGTCCTCCGGGCCTTGGGGTCCGGCTGTTGGGAAGAAGAAGCTCTTGGAGCGCCCGTCTAAAAAAGAAGAAAAGAGTCAGTATATGCATAAACACAACTCCAAAAAGAGGGTGAAATGTTCGAAGCCCACCAAGGGTGCCCCCTTGTTGGGGGAGTCGGTTGAAGACTGTTGCATGATGGAGGCCCGCAACATGGCCGCCGCAGTCTTGGAGGCGGTAATTTTTCTCATGGCGTCCGCTGCAAAAACAAATAGCAAAGTTAATAAAAGTCATAACAAGAAATGCATGGAATAACAGAGTATTCGACAGGCCGGCTACCTCTTGAGCACCGACTGCTGAGGCCACAGGCGGCCAAAAAGTACTCGTCGTAGAGCCATTTGAAGCTCGGGACGCAGTGCAGGGGTACTTGCTCTCGTACCCCTGAAGTAGAGTTCACCTTCGACTCTACTTTGAAGAGTCCTTTATCTAGGATCTCTTTCTTAGCCTTGGGGGGAACAGGCGGCATGCTGCGGCCGCCTGCAAGAAGGGGCGGATTCCTGTTCCACCTGTTGAAGCGCTTGTTCAGCTCTGTGTCTGAACTCTCAATGATAAGGAAGGTGCTCCGCCAGTCCTTCCATTTGTTTGCTTTACCTCTCGTCATGAGGTAGCCCCTGTGGCTCGTCAATTGATACCAGCCGGTACCGCCTGCCTTAGGGGTCTGGCTGAGGTAGTTCATGTGGGCGAAAGCCTCGAAGTTCGGCTCCACCCCGTGCAGTTCGCACCCGGCCACATAGCCGAGTACGTTGACCCAGGAGTTCGGGGCTAACTGCCATAACCCCAACTCATACCCATCCAAGATCCGTTGAACAGCCGGATGCAGTGGGAAGCGCAGCCCAGCCTTGATGGCCGCCTCGTAGCAGCCAAAGCAGGCGCCATCATAACTGGTACCAGCCGGCCAGACGACTGTGTCTTCTGGATCCGGCACGAACACTAAAAAGTCGGGGCCCATTGTGTGGTTTGCGATAAATCTCTCCACTTTCTCTTGCATGGCTGTGATCCGGCCCCGAGGTACCGTGCAGTAGTAGGGGGTATTTTGCTCTCGGTGAGAGGCGGATGGCTCCGCCCAATCGTCCCCCTTCTCAACTGCGTGAGAAAGCCTCGCCTCTTGCAGGCGACTGTTTTTCTCTTCTGTGTCCAGAGAAGCATGGCCAGAAGAGCTAGACTCGGAATCTTCCTCTGATGAGTCCGAAGAGGACGACTCCTCCCCTCTCCCGGAGGGGCCCGCCTTCTCTCCTTTAAAAGGAGCAGGAGAGAATGTAGAATTGTCAACTGTAAAATGGGAAGGGGTCACTTTGACTCCTCCCTCAGAACTGTCGGCTTTCAAGCCGCTTTGTTTCACTTCCACATCTGGCGCCTGGTCAGATGTTTCACTAATCGGCACCCTGTGGGAGGAGCCGTCTGAGTTTAAGATCCTGGCAGTCTTTTTTGTTCTGGCCATCATGCTCTGCATAGACACAGATACATTCAGACTTTGTATAAAGGGCAAAGATGGGTCCAGAAAAGGGCAGGCGGCACTCCTAGTCCTAGATTCAGCCGTCCCCGGTGACCGGCTGATCACTAACCTAGGTCGTGTCGTGTGCTTCCGTGGTGCCATTTCAAAAAAGAATAAAGTAAAGAGAAAATTAAGAGTAAGAGAACCAACGGTTACCTAAACGAGTGACGATTGATGAATTTCAGAAAATCCTTTGCAGTCGGCTTGTCAGAGCAGGCGGTAGGCAGAAAGGGTCCAAAATGTCAGAGCAAGTTCAGGGGTCCGAATGTTCTCTCACAAAGTTTTCAAGTGTGAAAATGACCGAAGTCAACACTCCTTTATATAGGCGAAGTGAGAAGGCGAAGGGTCACTTCCAGAATTCAAAATTTTGGCGGGAGAATCTCTCGGCCTCTCGCCGAGTGACACCTGTAGCAGGTCGTCGCCTGTTACAGGGCGATACCTGTCACAGGTAACACGTGACCAGTCACGTGCCACCTGTGAGGGGCAAATGATTAGGGGATTTTTCCCCACCAATCACCATCTGACAAGTGGACCAATCAGGTTCCGCCATGTGTCCGTCACATGGGCCAATAGGAGCCTGCCACGTGTCAAGCAATGATCCGTCCACTATGGACCAATTACGACACGTACACGCGTCCTTCCCATGACACCTGGGATAATCGGTCACCTAGGCCCAACTTCCGTGGGAAGCCCAATCAGCCCAAGGTTAACCTAAACCTAGATTGGCACGTTTCCCGAGGTTATAAATACCTCCCTTAATCCTCATTAAGGGAGATTACGCATATTACACACATTAAACTCTCTCACTTAGAGAGACCCAATCACTTTAATTTCCGCATTAATTACTCCTTAATCAAGTACTAACTTGACCGTCGGAGGCGGATCTCCAATCATCCGGAACATCCGTTTGTTTTGCAGGTACATGCGTCCGGTTCCAGTCTCGGAATTGTAACTCTCCCGCAGGACATCAGAAAACCCCGAAACATATACTACTTTTGAATTAGTTTTGATCGAGTTCAAATCCTCTGTCCCATAAATTTGGTTCATTATGTTTATTTAATCCTCGTTGTAATTTGCAGGGGACACACCTGGTGTATAAGAAGACTTTGAAAGCAGCACGAGAATGCATAACTGGTAGCACGAGGTACTTTATTGAACTTGAGGCATCTGAAGGTTGCAAGACTAACAAGTATTATGCGCAAGTTCTTGAACTAGTCTGTCAAACCCCTATTAGGAAGCTTGAAGTGTTCGAGCCTCGGATAAATGCACCCATTGCGGTTGCAAACTAATCTTCAACAATAAATATGCCAAGCCATTTTTGGTGTGCTTATATAAGCTGCATCAAAATATATTTCAAGTTTTATATTACTACGTATGTATTATGTACTAGTGCAATAAACAAGTCTTGGATGACTTGATTTGTGTACTAGTACTACTGTCTAATACTATTATTAACTAAATAAAATTACTGTTAGTGGTTGGATCTTAACTTGATCTATATAAGTGTGCCTGCACATTTCAAATTTGCCAATTTTGTATACTTAAAATATCAAATATGAATCTTTATTTAACAAAAGCATAGTTAAAGAATAAATGAAGTATTTAATAAAATTATCAATGTCTCAATTCATATCCGAAAAATGTTGGGCCCGGATCACCCACCTTGACGGGTCGCACGTACACTCCACTCCACATTAATATGATATTGTCCACTTTGGGCTTAGCCCGCACGGATTTGTTTTATTACTTAATTATTCCTTCAAATTGGACAACACATGCTTTGAGTAGAGTGAAACTACATAGCTTTGTAAAGGTATGTAGTTTCACCAAAGCTGCAACCCTCGTAGCTCCACAATGATGAGGTATTAGCTCCAACTATTAAAAATTTCAAGCAAGGACCTCTACACAACTTTTGTGAATGCTCTAATTGACCCTGCCTATATAATCACTTTCATCACATATCATATTTAATGGCAACATGTCAACATTGTAGATACAAAAAAAAAATTAAATAAATAAATTCCATCCCTTTATACTACCTAGGTTTATTTATATTATGTGTCATTTGAAATGTGTAGGATTCAATTTCAATAAAGAGAAAATTTTGACTATGAGACAAATATATCAACCTTATGAATGTTTTTGGTTTGCATTATTGAAAACTGATAGAGTATAAAATATATTCCTGGGCTTCAATCATCAGCTTAAGTTTTTGGTTGAGTTGGTCTTCTAACATGGTATCACAGCTTAGGTGAGATCTTGGGGGAGTGATACAGTATAAAATATATTTCTGGGCTTCAACCATCAGTTTAAGCTTTTGGTTTGATTTGGTGCTCTAACAAAAACGATTAGTAGTTTTCGGTGATAGAGTATAAATTTTTGGATCCCGCCACTGATATGTATCTCAAAATTGGGAATTCTCTTAATTCCTTGTATTATCCCCGGCCACCATTCCTTCTACTTGAAAGCGGAACAACAAGTGGTTGCTGGTATGATGTACGTACTACATTGAAGTCGAGGAGGTTATGGATTATTATGTGCAGTACTCTCAATTTTGCTAACTTTCTTCCTGCTTGTTCATCAACTCATCACATGTTACCATTGAATTACACTATGAATAATATTCTCGAGGTTAATTATTATATTAGGGCCTTGAGCTTGTGCAATATGCAAATAGCCCAATATATTAACACTTCGATGACTTGAAACTTTCAATTATAGTGACCTAATGTTACAATTATTATGGATAAGACAATAACGTGTTAAATTAATACACTTGTATCAATTCAACTTAATTAATAAGTGCTAGGTCAAAACCAAAAGTCTACTTCTTTTGAATTATTTTTTTTGTTTTTTGTTGATTGAACTAATTAATAACTGTACATTTTTTATTTGTTGATGTTGTTGTTAAAATATTTTTTTTTATTTCTTACCCGATATTTAGGGTTCACAAATTCTCCAAAAAGGAGGGTGTTTGTTAATTTATTGTAAGGCGAGTTAAAGATATCTCAAAAGTACTTAAAGTTACCCTTTAAACTATAAACTTTTTAGTAATAAATTATCTCACAAAAAATTATAATGTATCTATATAACTAATACTAAAGTAGCAACCGCTAATGTCATCTTTATTCAAAGTTGTATACGTGGCGCTATTTCATGAAAAAAAATTTCCGCTCAAATGTATTATTTTTTTAAACAAAATGTTAATTAATTATTAACATATTGTAGCTATTTTTTAGGTAATTAATTTAAAATAAGTACCTATTACTCTAGTTATTTATGTTGATATTAGGTTGTTGGAGTCTTTATAGGAGCAGTTAGCATAATTGAGGTCAATTAATTGAACTTTTGAACATTTTAAAATCAAAAAAAAAAAAAATTACAAAAATTCAAAGATAAATTACTGGTAAACCCGTGCATTGCACGGATGCTAACCTAGTTAGAATAATAATATTAGCCTTTATAGTATATAACCATGAATTATAAGAAATTACACATCACAATGAAATTCAAACCAACGACAAATTAAAATAGTTATGTTTACTTTCAAACTGATCGTCTTACAATAATATTAACGTAAACTCGTCTTACACAACACTTATTTTGGAAGAATACTATGAGTAATTTGGAACTTTAAAGTTTAAACTGATTTTTTATAGATTAAAATTGATATATACCAAAGTACTAAGTATATAATAATTCTAATATGAGTTGATCAAGGCCTTAAATTATAAAAATTTTACCTTGAGTACGGTCATTCATTCTCATTTCACATTTAAATGACAACAAGAATCAATGTGGACACTACTCTCTCTCTCACATACTTTGACTTTGATGGTCCCCACATTATGGTAAAAATAATGAGAATTACGGCCTAATATTTCATATAAGGGCTGCATATAGCATTACCCTTAATATATATTAATACGAAGTATGATGTATTATTAATTTATATTAATGTGTATTTTTCGGATATGAAATGACATTGCTAAATTTATTAAATTCTTCATTTATTCTTTAACTATGATTTTGTTAATTAAATAAAGATTCATATTTGATAATTTAAATATACGGAATTGGCAAATTTGAAATGTGCATTGCATATTTGCATGTACACTTATATAGATCCGATTAAGACCCAACCACTGACAATTTTATTTAGATAATAATAAATAGTATTACACAGTATTACTAGCGCATAAATCAAGTCATCCAAGACTTGTTTATTTCACTAGCACGTAATACATACATAGCAATATAGAACTTCATATATATTTTGATGTAACTTACATAATAAGCACACCAAAAATGGCTTCTTAGCCGTGCAAATTTAATTTAATGTTGAAGATTAGTTTGCAACTGGGGTGGGTTCATCTCCTAGTAGAAGCACATGAAACTTTTGAAGCTCCTTAATAGGGGTTTCCGTGATTATTTCAATAACTTGCGCATAATAATTGTTAGTCTTGCAATCCTCAGATGCCTCAAGATCAATATAGTACGTCGTGCTACCAATATTGCCGTCTTGTTCTGCTCTTAAAACCTTCTCAAACTTGAGATTTGTCCCCTATAAATTACAACGAGGATTAAATAAACATAGTAAACCATAATAACATACGTCATGCATGTTAAGAGGATTAAATTCTTGTATAAGACGGTTTGATAGATTTTTGTTTGATGTACCAAGTATTAGTTTTACAAAAATTTACCTGCTTCTTGTTATACTCGGCAACAGCCCAAGCAGCAACCTCTTGGATCTTTAGACCATTTGCGTCGACAGGGTGTCGACCTCCGAGGGTGTTCTCTTGTTGATCAGAGGAACTCATTTTTGCGTATGATTTTGTTTATGTAGGGTTTGTATTGTTGTATTGTATGTATGTGTTGCGGTACTTATCTTTTGCAAACCGTCTCTATTTATAGGATAGGAAAATGGAAACAATAATTTCTTTTTTAATTATTCGATAATAAACCTATGGCTTATATATTTTTTTTTTTTAATTGGATAAGCCTATGTGGCATATTGAATATATTTTTGTTAATTTGGACTGCCTCCAACTTAAAGTCTTTTTTTAATCGCTTCTTATTTTGATTATACATGTTGCTTTGATACGAGTGCACTTCATTTGTTGTTAGTTTAAGCAAAAAGAAAAAATATTCTTTACCATTTCTTTTTTTAAAAAAAAAAGTCTTCCCCTTTAGTTTAGGTTATCTAATAATAGTTGGCATAAAATTATGTTGATTGTATTGTAGGTTTTTTTTTTTTTTTTTGAGAAATAGTTTAGTTAGTTTAGCAAGTTTCATTCTTTTTGTGATATTTCAATATACTATACTTCGTATTATTTTATGTGTGGGATATTACAACATGGTTTGACCCCGCTAATATAAATTTTCTAGTTCTGCCACTGCGTACGATCGTACATCATTCAAACTATTTCGAATAATGAGTAAGACAGCAACGAAGGGACGGAGTACCAATGTACCATTTTTATACTTTTCTCTAACCCTTTGAGTAAAGGGCAGGGTCAGAAAATGAAATCATACTCTAATTCTCTACACTAGTGGTTAGAAAAAGAAAGTAGAATAAACCTCAAAAAATAAATAAATGATGACCTTCCATCAATCAGCGTATATATTATCTCAACTATAGACTTAACCAAATTTCAATTAATAGTAAAATCAACTTCATATATAAAAAAAATAAATTGAAATGTCTCCTTTATTATTTTAGTATAAGTTGTAAAGACTAATCTTTTTTTTTTTCTTTGGTCTTTAAGAGAGAGAAGGAAACTTAAATTAACTGGTAGGCTGGTGGCCATGTCTTAATGTATAGACGGCAGACACTAATAATACTTGCTGGCACGTCGAATAATATTTGAAGTGGGTCCCACTTTTAGTAATTAAATTCATTACATTACAAAATATCATTGAGAACTTGATACAAATTGATGAAATTATTATAACATTGTATTTATAATTACTTGTATTATAATATTACTTCCCAATTTGAAGTAAACAACAACAAACTAAGCTTTCCACCATTCTCTTACAATAGAATCTTCCCAAAATATATAATCCACAAATTTGTATTTTTTCTCCCATATTAAACCAAACAGTTAAGTTAAGTTGACCTGTACCAACCCGACTTCCCGACGTTAGAAACAACCACCCCTTCTTCTGTCCCAGTCATGACAGGCGGCAACTTAGCCTTCCTTGCTCTTTCCCCATTCCCACTGCCCTCAAAATCGCCCCTCTCCCCTTTTCCCAAATGAAAACGCCACAAAAGCTTAATTGAATTAAGCCACGAAACGAGCGGCCTTTTTAAAAATCTGAAACCCCTAATTTGAACTCCATGACGTAAACACAAACTTCATTCTTCCCATCCCAGGCCAAATTCCTAAAGACTCGCAATCATCATCTTCATAAACCTTTTTCTTCAACAACTCAATTAATTTCGAGGCATGAAAATGCTTTGGGTGGAGAATTGAAGCACCAACATCGTAGGTATTGTTAGCAATGGTTATTGGTGATATTAGTTATACGATATCCGATAATGGAGTTTTCTCTTGAAGACATGAATGGCGGCGATTTGGGAACCTTGCAAATATTTGTGGAGGAAATGGGAGACTGATACGCTAGAGATTTCGCTTCCGATAACGTAAACGATGGCTGGAGATGGCAGAGAAGAGAGAGAGATTGGAAGGGAAAGAAGGAGGATTACAATTATTAAGATGAAATTATTTTAAATGATGACATTAAAAATTTTATGCCTTTCAAGATAATAGAGAGTACATGATAACTAAATAGGTTAAAAATTATTATGAGAATCAAATTATATATACGATTTACAATTATAAACACTTGACACACCAATTATTCAAATATAAAGTATATAGTCACTATAATAATTATAATAAACAAATTATATTTTAGAAAAAATAATTAAGATTTTATATAAAACAAATTATTAAAATATAATCCTACGTTATGGTAATATAAAATACTTTATTTTAAGCAAATTCTTTAATTATTTAAAGTGATAATTAAAAAAAATACCTTGCTAAATGTCCCTTTTATTCGTGATATATTTTTAATTGTTTTTTTAAAATAATATTTTTAATTGTATTCAAGTAAAAGTTATTAATTATGATACTTGAAAGTATTTTTTTACTAACAGATAAATCACAAAAGCATATAAAAAATGTGTGAAGAGTCAAATGACGCAATTAAAAAAAAGTAATTAGCAATTTATATAAAATTATTTACGAATTAACAAATTACATGAATCAATAACAATGAATTATCATTATTTAACCATTCAAAAATTATGAAAATGAATGATTTATTTATTTAACGTAAAAGATGGATGAAAACTTAATTAGTTAGGATTGAGTTATGTGATTAAGGAATATATGCAAAAACAAAAATACATTATAGGTCATACAACATACCGAGTAGTATATTCACGTAAAACATATTAATATTTCCAAATGTTCATTTTATTCGCTTTTAGTCAAACCTCTGTTTAGGGATGATTTACTTTTTTGGAAATTAGTTGTCTCATTCAATACTATATATGAAGATAGTGGCATAAATTACCATTTTGAATTTTACACAGTGAAAACAATGTATGATCGATCTTTTATGAAGATCGTGGGTGGCGTGGTCAATTTAGGGTTTTGGGTAATTTCAATTAACTTAGGGTTTTGGGTAATTTCAATTGATTAGGGTTCTTTAATCAATTTAAGGTTTTGAGTAATTTTAATTGATTGAGATTTTGTTTAATCGATTTAGGGTTTTGGGTAATTTTGTATCTTTTATACGTATCTTTATATTATACTCCTTTTGTCTATTATGTATATTATTTCGTATTCTCGAACAATATACTACAAGAATATAAAAAAAAAAAAAAACTTGTTGCGCGATCAAATGATCATATCAATAAGTATAATTAGACAAGAATATATGTCATTAGGCCACTAACGTAGAAGATTCGAAATATAGAACAAAAATGTGATTCTTAATTACAAATCTTATCCTATATATTGAGAGGGGTGCTAGTTTGCTACTGCAAGTCTGCAAGATACACACTACAACAACATACACATACACATATATTATACCGTACGAAGAATGAAGCGGAGATTGATTTGCTCAGCTCCCCCGACGATGAATCTTGGAGGCCTTAAGCTTGTTGAGTCAACCAATCCAAAGTTTCAAGATAATGTTGCTTGGGTTGTTGTCCTGTTGAGAAGTACAACAAGGAACAAATAAGCTTTTTTTCTCCTTTTTTTTCCTTCTCATAAGCGACTAATCAACCAGTGCTCCCTCAATTTTTTAAGTGAAACATTATGAATTTTTACACTATTCACGATTTCACATAAGCCTCTTTGACTAATTAATGCTTATATTATATATATAAGAAAAAATATATTCTCGTGGGTACTTGTTAGAATCATCTCAATAATTAATTTTTCAATATTCAATTGTTATGATTTATATTTATTCATAATTTTAAATATTGTTAGTCAAAGTTTTGCAATTGGCATAGACATCGTTTTTAGAAAAAAAAAAAAAAAAAAACAGTTCACATAAATGTAAAAATAAAAAACAGAGTGAGTAGCCTTCACTTTTAGAGGATGACGTTAGGTTGCCACCTCACCAGGTGACCTACATAGTGAACTCCAAGCCTTGGGAGGGTCCTCGAGATGGAGTCTTCGATGCTCAAGTCAATTACCATGGATGATTAGGCCTCGTAAATTGAAGCCTTTATTATTACAACTATGAGCCAGACTTAATTATATATCTCACACAATGGGAAACTCACCT
Organism: Chenopodium quinoa; assembly: GCF_001683475.1. Classification (NCBI taxonomy): domain Eukaryota; kingdom Viridiplantae; phylum Streptophyta; class Magnoliopsida; order Caryophyllales; family Amaranthaceae; genus Chenopodium; species Chenopodium quinoa. Next base: position 22,172 of record NW_018745454.1, read on the forward strand.
TGTAAGTTGTAACTTATTCAAGCCTCAACTATTTTTTGATTATATGTTTGAGAGTCGGGGAATTTCTTTATTTAAGATGGGCTGATTTGTAAGAGATGTTGTTACTTCTTATAAAATAAAATAGGAAAATTCTCTTTGGTAACACCATACTTTTTTACTTTTCTCAGTGGTGAATTACAAAAACATAATTCTTATTATCTTTGGTAAACCTGAATTTTTATATTAAGTTAACCATGACATTAATGATAAATTGTAGTTAAATATTTCTATAGTTAGTTTATTTATTTATTTTATTATTTTTTATTTGAATACAAAAATTATTATTTTATATATAATAAAAAGCCACCCCTTCCCCAACCAATCAACCACCACTCTTCAATTCGCCCCTACCCACGCCGTCATCGACCCCTTTCTCGCCGGTGTGTCGGCCTCCCCTTCTGGCCATGAATCGTCAACAGCCAAAATCGTTACTATACAACAACATAAATCAACCAAACACCTTCCCCGTCCTTAATTTCGATCTTCACCATCAATCGCCGATGTCTTTTTCGATCAATTCGCTTCCAATTCGTCCTTATCTCTCTTCGTTGAGATTTGATGAGTGATTTCTTTTCTGTTGGCCTAACAAACAATTGAGATTAGCAAGAGAAAAATTGGGTATTTTTTTAGGTTAGGTATTAGGGTGGAAATCGGGAATTAGGGAATCAAGGAAGGGGAGTCCGACAGGAGAGGGGTTACAGCTATGGTTGCGGATTTTGAGGGTGCGGGATGAGAGGCTGGCGAATTTCGGGGGTGGGGGATGAGTGGCTGGCGATTTTCAGAGGTGAGGGATAAGAGGTTGGTGGTTTTGGGGGGTGAGGGGTGAACGGCTGGTGGTTTTCGGGGGTAAGGGATGAGCAGCTGGCTATTTTCGGGGGTGGGGGATGGATGTATTTCAAGGTTATCGAGGAAGGGGAGAGGCCAGGTGTGGGATGGTCGTCGATGTTAAGGGGTTTGGGTGCCGACAAATCGGCAATGAAGTGAGGTGGCGCTGGCGGAGGGGAGGGGCTGGGGCACTGGTGGGTAAGGTTGGGTTTTTTTTATTTTATAAAAAAAATTAATTATTTAAAAAAATGTAAAAACTAACTATGGTTAATGAATTTAAATTAAAATAAGAATTATCTTTGGTTATTAAAAACTTAGGTTTACCAAAGATAATAAGAATTTTTGTAATTCACCACTGAGAAAAGTAAAAAGTATGGTGGTACCAAAGAGAATTTCCCAATAAAATTAAAAACAAACTTAGTCGATATCTTCAGGCGAATTGCTATATTGTTGAGGGAGGACTTAGCTTGTTTTTATCAACATATGTATCTCATATATATGTGTAATTTGCAGGGAACATGCCTTGAGTATGAGAAAGTTTTGAAGGCGGAACAACAAGTGTTTTTTTTTTTTTTTGAGGTTGAACAACAAGTGGTTGCTGGTATGATGTACTACGTTGAACTCGAGGCGGATAATGGTTGCTTGATGAACAAGTATTTTGCTAAAGGTTTTGATCAGTCATGGACCCAAACTAGAAAGCTCAAAGAGTTCAAGTGTATGAGCCAAGACAATGAACGTATCGCCGTTACCAACTAATCTTCAACCACACGATGTCATACGCACGCACTCTATCTCTAGATAATGTGCTATATTGCAATTTACGAAGTAATAAATAGGACATAGGAGTTTGATAGATGTACTTGTTACATCAAATCTACTATGAACTACTTCTATTTCGAAAGTCGTCTTGCATGACCTAATTATGTTATGTAAACTACTATGAATACAATCTAATTTAAATGAATGAACCATCTTTGCTATGAAGTATTTTTTCCGTTGCTTGTTTGGTTGAGATTAAACATTCCCTCCTTAATTGGTTAATATAATGTGGTCAATTGTTTAGAATCATACAAATCAGATAAACTCTTAAGAAATTCGATGTACACCTAAAACGTTAATCAATTTGATTGATTGTATAAGATAAGTAACGGTTTTATTAGTTATCTTTATTACATAAGTCAATTGTTGAAAAGTTTGGTGTCTACCTAAAATACATAAGACGCTTTTTTTTTGTACTACTCATAAAAAGATACTGCTAGAGTTTTTTTGAAAAACTCTTGTTCCTCGAGTGTCCCCTTCTTACAAGTACAAGGCCCGGCTTCATTCAAACAACATGCTATACAACATCCATTTAGTCCCTGCAAAGTCGATCGCAACCAAAATAAGTTGCTTCAATAGGGAATACAAGTAATCGATTCAAGTGCGATTCAACGGAGAACGTTGAACAGTGACTGAGAGAGAGGCAGAGAGTTCCAACGAGAAGGAAGGAAAATAATGGATTTTTTGATAGTTTTTAAATATAATGGGGGATAGAGGTCAATTGTGCAAGGTTATATATTTGCTTCAGTGTATCAACCCTTTAATTCTTGGGAAATTGTTCGGTCTACCCGTGAGGTTTCGAAAAATGCATTATGTTTCCAACACCCGAAAGTTTAGGGTAGAGCTGTCAAAAGTTGACCCGATCCGAAATACCGACTTAAACCCGATTATTAACTGACCCATTTAAACCCAAAAAAATGGTGACCCAAACCCAACCTAAAACCAACCCTAGAACCCGAACATGAACTGACCTGGAGATGACCTGACCCAAATGTAACCCGACCCTAACCCGTGAAAACCCGAATTAAACCCGACCTATTGTTCACCCGACCCGAATGTAACCCAACCTGTTATTAACCCGACCCAAACCCAATAAGAAGTATGACCTGACGTGACCCGACTAAAGCATGACCCAACCAAAACCCGACCCGCATAGATTATGAAATTAATCCGAATTGACCCGACCCAAACCCGACCTGTTTACCCGAATTGACAGCTCTACCCGAAACCTCCAAAATTTCTCAAAAAGCGTGGATATTAGTCTTCAATTTTGGAATTTTTTTGACTTTTTTTCACCTGGAAATAAAAATTTTCGAAATGTTTACCATGGTCCCTAATACCCTCCAGGAGTCCAATTGGTTGGGTGGAACCATCCAATTTGCCTTTAAACGACCAATTTACCGGTTTACAACTTGCACCGATTTCATTAACTCAAGCCTACCACGAACATAGATGACAACATATATGATCATATATGGTTCCAAACGACATTATATGAACCCGAAATGTAACCCCTAAAATCTCAATGCTTTTCGACACCGGGCCCCGAAACATTCGAAATTTCTCAAAAAGCGTGGATATTAGCCTTTAATTTTGGAATTTTTTGACTTTTTTTTGCCCGGAAATAAAAATTGTCAAGATGTTTACCATGGTCCCTAATACCCTCCGAGAGTCCAATTGGATGGGTGGAACCATCCAATTTGCTTTTAAACGGCCAATTTACCGATTTACAACTTGCACCGATTTCATTAATTCAAGCCTACCACGAACATTTATAACAACATATAATGATTATATATTATTCCAAACGACATTATATGATCCCGAGATGTGTCCCCTAAAATCTCGAGTCTTTTCGTCAACGGACTCTGAAACCTCCTAAATTTCTCAAAAATCGTGGATATTAAACTTCAATTTTGGAATTTTTTGACTTTTTTCGCCCGTAAATAATAGATGTAACGTTTACCATGGTCCCTAATACCCTCTGAGATTCCAATTGGGTGGGTGAAACCATCCAATTTGCCTTCAAATGACCAATTTACCAGTTTACAACTTACACCGATAACTCAAGCTTACCACGAATATTTAAGACAACAAATAATGATCATAAATTGTTCCAAATGGCATTATATGACCCCGAGATATATCCTCTAGAATTTCAAGACTTTTCGAAACCAGGCCCCGAAACCTCCAAAATTTCTCAAAAAGTGTGGATATACCTTCAATAATGTTTGGAATTTTTTGACTTTTTTTCGCCCGAAAATAAAAATTGCTGAATTGTTTACCATAGTCCCTAATACTCTCTGGGAGTCCAATTGGGTGGATGGAACCATCCAATTTGCCTTTAAACGGCCAATTTACCGGTATACAACTTGCACCAATTTCATTAACTCAAGCCTACCACGAACATTTATGACAACATATAATGATTATACTACCTCCGTTACAGGTTATGTGCAACGATTAGACATTTTCTCTCTCTGCTTTATGTCAAATCATTGCTTATAATCTGTAACAGAGGTAGTATATGATTCCAATCGGCATTATATGACCCTCAAATGTATCCCTCAAATTTTCGAGGCTTTTCGACACTGGGCCTCGAAATCTCTAAAATTTCTCAAACATCAGGTGTTGGGGTTTGGTGAGTCCGACTCACCGCGGAAACAAACCCCGACCCAAGGAACCACTCGCAATAATTAAAATCATAAAGCATAAATAAATAATCACTAAGAAAAGATAACGAATCTTACCCTCGGAGCGAGCTTCGCCCAAAAACCGGGGCTCTTACTTGAAAGCTACGAGCACGTCAAGTGTCGCGCCTCCAACGGTATCCACCCACAAAAAGGCGAACACAACTTTAAGGTCTACTACCTGGGGGTTAGCGAGGTCCGACCAAAACCCGAGTGTTATATGAGTTTAAGAGTTTTTCCAATATTATGGAATGCTCTTTTTAACTCCCACTCAAGCATCATTTCCAATGCCCAAAGTTGGGTATTTATAGGGAATGATGGAGTATGACAATCTCTCCCATCAATGTGGGACAATGAGATTTTCTCATTGTATTTTAAAGCTAAAATAAAATTATTAAGCAAACTAGTAATAAATCAACAAGTGTCAAGCATACATGAGAGAGTAGGTGAGGACCACTTGGAGATGGGGACCAAACTTGTTCCCCACTCTCTCCGTCACCTTATGCCACATGGAAACCCACTTGCTCCCATATTCCAACCTTCCCCTTATTCAGGGCCCTATGGCCCGAGCCAAGTCACGAGCCAAGCCCGAGCCCGGCCCAAGCCCAGCCCGCACTTGGCCCGAGCCCAGCCTGCACTTGCTGCTGCTGCCGTGGCGCGGCGCGGCTGCTGCTGTGCCTAGTCGTGGCTGCCAGCACGGTGCGCCGGCTCGTCTTGCCCCTAGAATTGGGATGCTCGGGGCACTCCGATGCTAGGGGTATGTTCGGGAATATTGTTGATTTATTATTATTTTGCACGTCTCGTCTTTTATTATTTAGACTCGACTTCCGACGATCGGTTTCGACGCTCTAAGCTCGAATTACCGACGTCTAATTATTTAACACTCGGGCGACGAATTAATTTCTTCCAAATTAATTCGTCGAGTTGGTTCGCATATATTTGCTTGGGTGTGACCCGAAGGGTTTAGTCAAGATTAAGCTGTAATATTAATTATATTAATCTAATCGGAAGCGGCCTCCACCCAGGCATTCCGATCACTTAACCTTACTAAATATATAAGCTTTCTAATAATTCTGAACCCGCTATCAGAATAATACACTTGTTCGAAGGACACTATTCCTTTCAATCTCCCACTTGTCCTTCCGGACAAGTGTGCATTTAGTGTATAGCCCTTATCCTATGTCTCTTCATGTCTCTTCATGAACTACAGAGTAAGATTACTAGTCATCTCTGTTACGTCCAGAAGTGTTTCTCGAAATCCGAGTTTGACTGTCAATAAGCAGATGATTTCTAAAATCCATCTGAGCACGGCCATGCATTTTTCACAGTCTCGCTCTTCGAGAGGCCTTGTAAACAACAAGACATGTTCCCTATAGTTAGTAGGGGGACATTTCCAGTCTTGTAATGTAGCTTCTCTTACTAAGAGGACTCACCCGCCCAATATCTGTCTTTATAATCCCCAGTTACGGCGGACGTTTGGCGGATACCAAAGTGGACCAGTACTCAAACAAGAGATCTCCCACTACTCATGGTCAAAGGAAAAGAGTTCCGATAGTAATAATGAGAAAATACTTATGACGATTTTTAAAACTCTTAAAGTATCCTCATAGGTCGATCCAGTATGGTTCTAAACCAATACCTGTGCAAATGATTTATATTCTCATAGAACAAGAAACGGTGCTATAAATCATACTACACACTAATCTCTGATGGTCATCAATCGTCCACAAAATATGACCTTGATTAGGGATAATTTTCGATTAAAATATTCAATGTTCACTTGATAGGTGTTTCTTTATCCAAGCCATTGACTTGATACCCTATTTTGAATATTTATTAAAATCAAATGGACTCATTATTTAATTCTAAACCACAATTAAATAGAGACGGAGTGATTTAAATTGCATAAAAAATTTTAATTACTCCAAAACTGAATGGTTCATCATAGTATTTTACATCAACATTGTTCAAAATTTTATTAAAACACTATAAAATGGAATTCAAAGCCAGTTCATGACATGCTTGATTCCCATTGCCCCAACGTGTTTGTTGTTCTTCACTTGAGGCAAAGGTTTAGTAAGTGGATCGGCTACATTGTCATCCGTTCCAACTTTGCAAATTCTGATTTCACCTTCTGACTTCCATTCTCGGATCATGTGAAATCGCCTCTGGACATGTTTGACCTTCTGATGTTCTCATGGCTCTCTAGCCTAAGCAATAGCTCCATTGTTGTCACAATAGAGGTCTATTGGACCCTTGATGGAGGGTACAACACCAAGTTCATCAATGAACTTGCGAATCCAAACTGCCTCCTTAGCTGCCTCAGATGCTGCCAAGTACTCGGCTTCAGTTGAAGAATCAGCGGTTGTGCTTTGTTTTTCACTCTTCCAACTAAACGCTCCTCCATTGAGACAGAATATGTATCCTGATTGTGACTTAAAGTCATCTCTGTCTGTCTGGAAGCTTGCGTTGGTATATCCCTCAACAACCAATTCATCTTTACCACCATAAACCAGGAATTTATCCTTGTTCCTTTTCAGGTACTTTAGAATATTCTTGGCCGCAGTCCAATGCGCCTCTCCTGGATCTGATTGGTATCGGCTCGTAGCACTTAAGGCATACGATATATCAGGCCTAGTACATATCATGGCATACATGATCGATCCAATAAGCGAAGCATATGGAATTCGACTCATCCTTTCTCGCTCATCAGGTGTCTTTGGACACTGCTTCTTGCTTAAGGTTATGCCATGTGACATGGGTAGGTGCCCTCTCTTGGCTCCTTCCATTTGGAATCGAGCTAGTACCTTATCGATGTAAGTACTCTGACTCATTCTAATCATCCTTTTTGATCTATCCCTATAGATCTTGATGCCTAATATGTACTGAGCCTCTCCCAAGTCTTTCATTGAAAAACATTTCCCGAGCAAAGTCTTTACAGACTCTAGCAATGGAATGCTATTTCCAATGAGCAAAATGTCATCGATATATAAGACTAGGAAGGCGATGTCACTCCCACTGACCTTCTTGTAAACACAAGACTCGTCTGGATTCTTGATAAAACCAAACTCACTGATGGCTTCATCAAATCACAGATTCCAACTTCTGCTTGCTTGCTTTAATCCATAAATGGACTTCTTAAGCTTGCATACCTTCTTAGGATTATTCTGGTCGACAAAACCTTCAGGCTGTGTCATATACATAGTTTCTTCCAAAATCCCATTGAGGAAGGCGGTTTTGACGTCCATCTGCCATACTTCATAATTGTAATATGCAGCAATCGCTAGAAGAATTCGAACAGACTTAAGCATAGCAACTGGAGAAAAGGTTTCATCATAATCAACGCCGTGAATTTGCCTGTAACCTTTTGCTACCAGCCTTGCTTTGTAAATAAATACATTTCCATCTTTGTCGGTTTTCATCTTGAAAATCCATTTACATCCGATAGGTGTATAACCTGCGAGTAAATCAACCAAGTCCCATACTTGATTTTCAAACATGGAGTTCATTTCGTATTTCATGGCCTCTTGCCATTTTGCAGAGTCGGGGCTCGTCATAGCTTGCTTGTAGGTTGCCGGCTCATCTCCATCCACTACTAGGATGTCCAGATCTTCGGTTAATACAACACCGAGAAATCTGTCAGGTTGAGATCTTGGCCTAGTCGACCTACGTAGGGTAATGGACTGAGCATTTGCATGGTCGGGTTGACTTTGCATATTTTGACTTTGACCAATGTCAACAGCTGCTTGGTAAGCACTTTGATTGTCAACTTGTCCTTGTTGCTCGTCCTCTCGAACTTCGTCGAGTTCGATTTTCCTCCCACTTGTCATTTTGGAGAGATGCTCCTTCTCCAAGAAGACACCATCACGAGCAACAAACACTTTGTTCTCGGATTTGTTGTAGAAGTAATACCATTTGATTTCTTTTGGGTAACCCACAAAGTAAACCTTGTCAGATTTCGGATGAAGTTTATCAGAAATGAGTTTCTTGACATAAGCTTCGCATCCCCAAATCTTGAGAAAAGACAACCTTGGCGGTTTGCTTGTCCATAATTCATATGGAGTCTTTTCCACTGCTTTTGACGGAGCACAATTTAGAGTGAGTGTCGCAGTTAAAAGTGCATGTCCCCAGAAAGAGATTGGAAGTTCACTAAGACCCATAGTAGATCGGACCATGTCTAACAGGGTTCGATTCCTCCTTTCAGATACTCCATTCCATTGAGGAGTTCCCGGAGGTGTCAACTCTGAAAGTATTCCATGTTCTTTCAGATGGTCATCAAACTCTTGGCTAGAATATTCGCCACCTCGATCCGATCGAAGCACTTTGATTTTCTTGCCGAATTGGTTTTCAACTTCTTTCTGAAATTCTTTGAATTTATCAAACGATTCAGATTTGTGCGACATTAGATAGACATAACCATATCTACTAAAGTCGTCCGTGAAGGTTATGAAATACCGATAACCACTCCTTGCGGGTGTACTCATTGGTCCATATACATCGGTGTGTATTAGTCCCAATAAGTCACTGGCCCTTCCTCCTAACTTGGAGAATGGTTGCTTTATCATCTTGCCTAATAAACATCCTTCGCAATTCTCAAAGGATTCTAAATCAAATGAGTCAAGAATTCCTTCTTGTAGAAGTTTCTTGATGCGTTTGATGTTAATGTGGCCAAGGCGACAATGCCACAAGTAAGTTTGACTAGACTGTGTAGTCTTAGCTTTCTTTGCAGGATTATTAACGTTATAAATTTCCTTGTCTAGTGATAACACATAAAGACCATTTTCTGAATGTGCCGTACCATATAAAACATTATCGAGATAAAATGAACATGATTGGTCTTTAACTCGAAATTCAAAACCTTTGGCGTCCAACGCCGAAATTGAAATGATGTTTTTGGTAATGTTGGGAACACAATAAACATTGTCAAGTTCCAAAACTAGCCCTGTGGGCAAAGACAAACTAAGAGATCCTATGGAAATAGCACCTATCCTTGCTCCATTTCTGATAGGCCGTCGTCGAGCCTACCAAAGATAATAATTCCTATCTTGGTCTCACTAATAGTAGTAAGGGTAAGAAAGGGTCGAACCCAAGAGAGGCGTTGAATCAACCACCGAGTACTACCGTTTAATTAAGCTAAATGAATTCCAAATTGGGTTGGTTTTGAGTAACTTCTTCTAATTCATCTCAACTAAAGCTAAGAGGAGATTAACAATATTAAGAGGAATCTAGGGCTTGGGTTATACCACTCAACTTCATCACAAATCACAATTAGCATGCAACAATCAAGGTAAAATGATGGGATAAATTAGGGGAAGTCATCTAAAGCACCCAACTACTCTCTCAAGCTAGAGGGATTACTTGAATCATGAATACAACCTACTCTCGTGGTTACATAGCATAAAACAAGTGTTAAAGCATAATCACGATGACATAAACATTCCCTTGACCGGTAATCCCTATTCTCATGGCATTTCGGGTCAATCAAGCATAAGGGAGCTAACTCAAGTTCATCTCTCGATCCTTCGTTGAGAAAGCTTGGATAAATAGTTCTAGCAATGGCCATATACAAGAACTAAGCAATTAAACCACTTAAGCTCAACTAATTAACATCCCACAACAACCAAATTAGCACATGCAACAAGTAATTAGTGACTACATTGAGGGTTTTGCCCAAACCCTAGAATTTAGACTACTCACAATCCATGGGGGTTAAAGCAATTAAAGATTTCAAGCAATTCATGAACAAATTCAAACTAAGGATTAAACTAATTAACAATCCAAAACATGCAAGAACTAGCAAATAATTAACAACAAAGTAAAGAGAAGTAGAAAAGATGAGTAAGAAATGGTTACTATGAAGCTTCAAGGTGAGCAACAATGGTGGATTTTGTCTTCTACAATGATTGAATTTGAATAATTCCAAGCTAATAATTGAGAACTAACTAATGATTTGAGAATTTAATGTTCTAAGACTACAAACTAAGAGGAAAGCTCTAAAAAAAATTGCCCTCCCCTCAAATGAGCTCTAAAGGGGTATTTATATGACCCCCAAATAAAAAGGACGGAGAAAACAAGGAAGGAGTTCGACTGCAGGTCTTCACGGACGTGCCAGATTCGGCACGAACATGCAAGCATAAGCACGGTCATGCCAGATTCGGCACGGACGTGCAGAGGGGGCAAAATTGAGGCAGAACGTACTGCTAAGAATCGAGCAGTTCCGCACGGACGTGCAGATATTGGCACGGACGTGCAGCAACATCTGCACGGACGTGCTTAATTTGGCACGTCTGTGCAGGCCTTGGCAGAATGTTCTGAGTTTCTGGAGCACTCCTGCACGGACGTGCAAGGTCTGGCATGGACGTGCACCCTCTTCTGCACGGACGTGCCAAATTAGGCACGGCCGTGCAGGCCTTGGCAGCTTGCTAAAACTTTCTGGAACCTCCTGCACGGACGTGCAAGGTCTGGCACGGCCGTGCAGGGTCTTCTAACCCCTTTTTTCATCATTTCTTCTATATTGCTCCTTTCCTTGGCTCCTTTCATCCATCTTCTTGCTTCTAACCTCGGCTTTGTATCCATGGGCTCCATTTGGTTGTTCTTTTGAACCTAGAATCTCAACAAAAACACCAACAACCCGTGAAGCATAGGATACACAAAAATTGCATAATAATAGAGTAAAAATGAACCAAAACGCAATTTTTATCAAGTAAACTAGGTTTAAAACACCCTAAAATCATATCAAATAGCAAGTTATCAAATCCCCCCAAGCTAAGCTTTTGCTCGTCCTCAAGCAAAACAAAAATGTCAAACCAAAGGAGGAAAACAAATTGCTAATCATCAATCCAAGGAGAGGCAACAAGGGGGAAGCATACATAAACAAATCTGCATGGTGACAACCAACATCACTTTTAGCACAAGTGAGAAGCAATTTAAACCTCTAAGTCGCCTTAGAGGACGAGTTTTTATCTCGTGAGGGTTTCCAATGAGTTTGCCCCACAACTCACGCAGTCCACAACACATCGCCAAAAATCGCACAAGTTCAAATTTTTCGCCCAAGTCAACTCATCGGGATATGAGACACAAGCAAGACAAGTGAACGACTTTCAAGAACTACCGATCATACAAATGTACACATGAGTTGGGGGTAGAGAGGAGAACTAAACAAGGTTGCACTAGGATACTTCCTTTGGCCTTTTACTAGTTCATTAGAGCACACCTAGATATTCCAAAGTTGTAATGAGCCCTCTTTCGGTTACAAAATCTCAAAATGCTAGTCCACCTCCCAGAATGCACACCCAAGGCCCCTTAATTACACTCTAACTCAGGAATTTCACAAGAAACAATAAGCTACATAGTCGACAATGTGTGGGAGGCATCCACGAGTTGACCTCTAGAGAAAAGAATATCAAAATTTTGAGAATTTTTGGGGGAGTTTTTTTTTTTTTTTTTTTTTGTTCTCCCTTCTTTTCTATATTTTTTTTTTATATTTTTTTTTTACATTATTGCCCTCGCCTCTTTTAACTGTGAGCGGCTCTTTCTTTATTCGAAATGTATGGCTTATTATGCCACTTATTACACATAATACAAGTAGAGCTAAATCCTTAATAGAGTTTCATTTCGGGGAGGAAAGGAGGCACATTAAGGGCACAAGGGACCGCAATTTGACTCAAACATATCCTACTTTGGGCAAATTTAACAATATCCTAGACGTGCAATTGAGCATTCATCGACTTTCATTTCATATACACTAATGCAACCAGGATTAATAGACCTCTAAATGACCCCAACTCTTGCATACACCCTTCTAAAATAACTTTTACTCATCACTCAAGAGTCAAGCAAGCAAAACATATTAGCGTCGTCATTTGAGTTTCATCCTTGGGCAATTTTTTCATTTTTCAATATCTTTTTTTTCGTTTTTCGATTTTTTTTGGTTTTTTTTTTTTTTTTTTTTTTTGTGTAAGAAATGAAAAATTACAGCATTAGGCTAGCTAAACTAAGCATAAAAATAATAAAAAAAAAACTATACATCTAAATGAAAAGATAAGAGAGGTATTCACAAGATAAGAAATTTGGATTTAGGGTATTGGATTTTAAAGGGAGCAAATTTGGATTTAAAGGATTTGGATGTTAGGGAAGAAGAGAATGGGAAAAACCAACATGAAAACTCAATCATGGAAATACGAAAACACAACACGAACCAATGACACATGAGAGAACACTCCCCCCCAAGCTATCATAAACATTGTCCCCAATGTTAAAGCAATGCAAGCACAAAGAGAAGGGGAGGAAGAAACTAACTCATTGGTTCGGGCCCCCTTGGGAGCTTGAGCCCCCTGGGTAGAGATGCCGGTACATAGTGCGGAAATCGCCCAACTCCGATCTGAGACCTTCGAAACTTGTTCTCATGTTGTCAAAAGAAGTCCTCATATCTTCGTTTGATTTCCTTAAGGTCTCGAATTCGGTGGTCATGCGGGCAAAATTCGCATTCATGTTGGCTACTTGCTGCTCAAAAGAGAGGTATGGGTTATTTTCACCCACACCTTGATCTTGGTAGCCCTCTTGGTCCCTTTGTTGGAACTCGTGTTGTTGATGAAATTGTTGTTGCTGAAATTGTTGATGATGTTGATGTTGTTGAAATTGTTGATGATGTTGTTGCTGTTGTTGTTGTTGTTGGAATTGTTCCTCACCGCCTTGGGGTTGGTCATCTTCTCCACCCGGAATCCACTCAAAATTCGGCTCAAAGACCCAATTCTCGGGGTTGTAAATAACCGTGGCTTCCGGATTTCGCAAAGTTGCATAGGGGCGCCTACTTACCATCCACGTGTAGGTCCTACCCTCTTCATCTTCCTCCAACCAATGCATAGCCTTGAGGGAGCGGATGTCAAGTGTTGTTGGCCCAGGAATGATTTCCAAATATGCAAAATTAAGATCGAGAAAAGCAGCAATAATAGTGATCATCCCCCCAATTGTTATCACTCCACTCCCCTAGGATACATCATCTAGGTGGTCTACAAGCCAAGCCCCTAAGTTCAACCTCTCGTCACCCTCACTCAAGTGCCAAAGAAAAAGAAACTCACGGTTAGAAACTACACCAGAACTATCTCCCCTAGCAAAAATAGTATTAGCTATTAGGCGCTGGGATAATCTAAAGGCAGGGTGTACTATGGCCGTGGCCTTGTCGGTCCTAGGATCTCTAGTAAATAGGCCGGTGATTTTTCTCCAAAAAGATCCCGGGTTATGCTTTCGGGAAGGCTTATCCTTAGGTCCGAATTTGCCATCCGTTGGCCACCCAAATGCTTGGTTCACTTGTTCTATGGTCATCTTGTGATGGGTGTTCATCAATTGGAAGGTCAAGTAACGGGGGTTGTTGCGGTTATCTCGGTGGACATATAGTGAGGAGAGGAATTCTAAGGTAAGTCGTTTATAGGTGTTAGCATGCATTTCTAACCAATTTGGGACACCAGTTTGAAAAAAAAGTTGCCTCACATCATTCTCTACACCTAAGGCTTCGGCTACCTCATGGTTGTAAAATTTCGTTGGCCGAATTCTTCTCCTACTAATTCTTAGGTAGTTGTCCATGAAATCCGAATTATTAAAGACAATACCTAGGGTGTCCATTTGTGGTGGTTCGACGGTTGATGGTGGTGGAGGGTTTCTAAGCCTAGCGGATGAGGTGTTTCTTGGTTGGTTTCTTCTTGACATGATCAAATTTTTTTTTTTTTAGAATACTTCAAGCAAGCACAACACCTAATGAACAAGTATTTGAACACACAAGGCTCTAAGTCTTCCACCTAACCAACACACAACAAGAACAAGCCCCAAAATTACCAACAATGATCTTCTCAATTCAAACAGTCAAACACCAAAATTGTCAATGTGCATAATTTACCAACAACAATTCAACAATCCAACACCAAAAGCATCCATACTCACACAAACCTATCACCAACCAAAATTTCAATGCTCACTATTCACCTAAAATTTTTTATACCACTAAACTAACAACAATCACAATTACTTAACAAAATGTCAACAATTTCAACTATTACTACTCATAAAATCAACCAACAAGCATTTAAACTACAAAGGAAGAACTTGAGATTAGAAAGATTATACCAAGAATATCATGGGTGTAGAACCCGCAAATGAACCTTTCTAGTACTCCTTGTTGTTGATTGATGGTCCTTGTTCACCCAATTTGCTTAAAGAATCAAAATTCAAGAAACCCCCAAATCAATTTTGAAAGTTAGGGTTTGAGAAAATTTTGGTACTTTGGGGTTTTGATGGTGAAAAGGGGTAGTAATTTGTGAAGAATGTTGAAAGAGGAGTGAAATTTGTAGTTTAGAGTTGGGATTTAAGTGAAAAATGGAGTTTGAAGAGTGAGAAATATGAAGTATGGAGTTTGAAGGAGTAGTAAGAAGTATGGAGTATGGAGGAGGAAGGAGAATTTGAGTGTGAAAGAGGAGTGAGAATTGTGAGTATGGGGGGGGGGGGGTCTTTGCTATTATAATATTTTTTTTTTTTTGGTAGAAACCGTCATATTGCTGAGCAGGTTGAATCTGCACGGACGTGCAGATTTTGGCACGGACGTGCTGATTCCTGGCAGAATGGCAATCTGTTCTGTCTTCGAGTGCACGGACGTGCCGTGGTTGGCACGGACGTGCCGATTTTTGGCACGGACGTGCTTATTTTTGGCACGGACGTGCGAACCTTCATATTTCACCAGTCAGGTTCTGCCTTCGTCTGCACGGACGTGCGATGTTCTGCACGTCCGTGCAGACCTGATGGTGCACGATTTCTTCTTCTTCCCCCCCCCCCCCTTTTTTTTTTTTATAGATACCTACAAAACAAAAATATATATATATATATATATAAATAAAAGAAAAAGGGGATAATAATAATAATTGAGGGGGAGTGAGGAACTCGGGTTGCCTCCCGGTAGCGCTTCTTTAACGTCACTAGCTTGACGACATTGCGGGATCAAATGTTAGTGAGGAATATCGAACTCATCAAGGTGAACAACTTTTGCCTCTTCATTCACAAAACCATCAAAGTACGCTTTTAGCCTTTGGCCATTTACTTTGAACGGTTCACCATTCTCTTTGGCCATTTCGATTGCACCATATGGGAACACCTTCTTGACGGTAAAAGGTCCACTCCATCTTGATTTTAGCTTACCCGGAAACAACTTCAACCGGTAATTGAATAGTAGGACCTTGTCACCTTCCTTGAACTCTCTTTTGTTGATATGCTTGTCATGCCAAGCCTTGGTCTTTTCCTTGTAGATCCGTGCATTCTCATATGCATCCAATCTTAGCTCTTCCAAGGCATGGAGGTCAAGTAACCTCTTTTCACCGGCACTTTGAAGGTCAAAGTTCAACGTTTTAATAGCCCAATGAGCACGATGCTCAAGTTCTACCGGTAAATGGCATGATTTCCCATATACTAGCTTGTAAGGGGTGGTGCTAATGGGAGTCTTGAATGCGGTGCGGTAGGCCTATAGAGCATCATCTAGCTTCGTAGACCAATCCTTTCTAGACCTATCCACCGTCTTCTCTAAGATAACCTTTATCTCCCGGTTTGAAATTTCGGCTTGACCACTTGTTTGAGGGTGGTAAGCCAATGACACCTTGTGCCTCACACTGTACTTCTGAAGAAGAGCTTGGAAGGACCGCTTTGCAAAATGCAAACCTCCATCACTAATGACGGCACGTGGCATCCCAAACCTCGGAAAAATGACCTTCTTGAAGAGTTTAACCACCACCTTAGCATCATTAGTAGGAGATGCAACCGCTTCTACCCACTTTGACACGTAATCGACGGCCACAAGAATGAATTTGTTCCCAAAAGAGGTTGGGAAAGGCCCCATAAAATCTATGCCCCATACATCAAAAATCTCCAACTCAAGAATGTTGTTCAATGGCATTTCACTTCTTCTTAAAATATTGCCGGTTCTTTGACACCGGTCGCAAGCTTTCACTACACCCCACACATCTTTGAACATGGAAGGCCAATAGAAACCACATTGTAAGATCTTTGCCAAAGTTTTGTTAGCACTCATATGTCCTCCACAAGGTGATGAGTGACACATTGTGATAACATTTTCAATTTCATCATCCGGGACACACCTTCTAAAAAGGCCATCAACACCTTGTTTAAAGAGCAAGGGGTCGTCCCAAAAGTATTGGCGAATATCATGAAGAAACTTCCTTTTTTGTTGATAGGTGAGGTCGGGAGGAAGAATAGAGCAAGACAAGTAGTTTGCAATGTCCGCAAACCATGGTGCCGGTACTTGAAGGATAGCAAATAGTCGATCATCCGGAAATGAATCATCAATTGGCAAGTTATCAAGATCACCTACAAATATAGGCAACCGTGAAAGATGATCAGCCACAACATTTTCGGCACCCTTCTTGTCTCTAATCTCAATATCATAATCTTGCAAGAGCAAGACCCACCGTATCAATCTTGGCTTAGGTTCCTTCTTAGACAAGAGGTACTTCAAGGCCACATGGTCGGTGAAAACTATGACCTTAGAGCCCAACAAGTAGGACCTAAACTTCACAATTGCATGAACAATGGCTAGAAACTCCTTTTCCGTGGTTGTGTAATTCCTTTGTGCCTCATCCAATGTTTTGCTAGTATAATAGATAGCATGGAGCTTCTTGTCCTTCCTTTGTCCAAGAACAGACCCAACGGCGAAATCCGAAGCATCACACATAAGCTCGAAAGGAAGTTCCCAATTAGGGGGTTGAATTATAGGAGCCGAAATCAAGGCCTCCTTCAACCTATCAAATGCTAGCAAACAATCATTAGTAAACACAAAAGGGGCATCTTTTACCAACAATTGAGTGAGCGGCTTTGCGATTTTTGAAAAATCCTTTATGAACCGGCGGTAAAAACCCGCATGTCCAAGAAAGCTCCTTATCCCCTTCACATTTGAAGGGGGTGGGAGGCGCTCAATTACTTCAATCTTGGCACGATCTACCTCAATGCCCCTACTAGAAATCACATGACCAAGAACAATTCCCTCCTCTACCATGAAATGACCGTTCTCCCAATTCAAAACTAAGTTCACCTCTTGACATCTTTTAAACACTTTAATCAAGTTTGAAAGACAAGTATCAAAAGATGAACCAAAAACAGAAAAGTCATCCATGAATACCTCAATTGATGATTCAAGCATGTCGGAAAAAATAGACATCATACACCTTTGAAATGTGGAAGGTGCATTACAAAGCCCAAATGGCATTCTTCGATATGCTAAGGTGCCAAAAGGACATGTGAATGTAGTCTTTTCTTGGTCCTCGGGGTGGATTGGAATTTGAAAGAATCCCGAGTATCCATCCAAGAAGCAATAATGACTATGTGATGCTAGTCTTTCCAATATTTGATCAATGAAGGGGAGTGGGAAGTGGTCTTTCCGGGTGGATTTATTCAATTTTCGATAGTCAATGCACATCCTCCACCCGGTGACCGACCTCGTAGAAATGGTCTCACCCTTATCATTTTTGATGATGGTCATGCCTCCCTTTTTAGGCACAACTTGAACCGGGCTAACCCACTTACTATCGGAGATAGGGTAGATTATGCCCGCCTCAAGAAGTTTTAAAACTTCCTTTTTTACCACTTCCTTCATATTGGGATTGAGCCTTCTTTGGTGCTCAATCGAGGAAGCATGATCATCATCAAGTAGAATTTTATGCATGCATATGGTGGGACTTATCCCCTTAATGTCATCAATTTTGTACCCAATGACATCTCTATACTTCCTTAAAACAACTAGGAGTTTCTCAAGAGAGGTGTCATCGAGCTTAGCATTGAAAATAACGGGATAATTCTCACTATCATCAAGAAAAGCATATTTAAGTAGAGGGGGAAGGGGTTTAAGTTCAACCTTAGGAGGAGGCGTAGTCCTCTCCTCTTTTGCCTCCACGTTAAGCACTTCAAATTTTATCACCTCGTGGGCCAAAGGTTGGTTGAGCAAGAGATCGTACCCCTTTGCTTCTTCACCCTCCTCAACTAAGCTTCCCGTTAAGGTAGCTTGTAAAGGATCTCTTTCATACAATCTTTCTCGGAACTCTTCTAAGTCCCTCTCCAATGTGTCAATTCTATGAACTTCATTAATCAATGGATTTTTTAAAGTTTGTGAGAATGAAAATGAAATTTTCTCATCTCCCACATTCAAAGTCAATCTTCCTTCCTTCATATCAATCACCACTCCCGCGGTGTTCAAAAATGGTCTCCCCAAAATGAGGGGTACTCTTGAATCTTCTTCCATCTCCATTACTACAAAATCACATGGTACAAATACTCTTCCAACTTGAACCGGCACATCTTCAAGAATCCCCAAAGGTAGCCTAACCGTGCGGTCGGCTAGTTGTAAGGACATTCTTGTTGGTTTCAAGTCTCCAACTTTCAAGGTCTTTGCAATAGAATAGGGCATCAAGCTCACGCTTGCCCCAAGATCACATAAAGCATCCATAGCTTCCAAATCTCCAATCTTCACCGGTATTGCATAGCTACCGGGGTCACCAAGCTTTTGGGGAAGCTTGTTTTGAATGATTGCACTCACCTCCTTAGGAAGGGAGATGGTTGCACTCTCTTCAAGCCTACTCTTGTTGGATAGAAGATCCTTCAAAAATTTTGCATAGGTAGGCATTTGTGACATAGCATGAAGAAAGGGGATGTTCACTTGAAGTCCTCTCATGACTTCAAGAAATTTTGAAAACTTCTCATTCAACTTCTTCTCTACAATTCTATGAGGAAACGGAATGGGGGGCTTATATACTCTCATAGGGGGCTTTTCTATTCTTTCTTCATCTCCCTCGTCTTTCTTTGTGGCTCCCTCATCACTCTTTTGCTCTTTTCTCTCAACTTCAACTACTTCATTTTCAAAATCATCCTCACTTCTCACCACAACTCCCTCATCTCTCTTTTGTGGCTCCTCTTCACTCATAACCGGGCCCTCATAACCCCTTCCCGATCTCAAAGTGATGGCCTTAGCTTTCTCCTTTAGATTCACTACCGTTGAGCTTGGAAAGTGACCACTAGGATTGGAGGATGAACTTCCAACTTGTTGTGCAATTTGAGCCAATTGGCCCTCCATTATCTTATTATGTGCTTGGAGTTGTTGGTTGTTTGCATTCATCTCCACATTGTTCCTTATTTGTTGTGTCATGAAAGTTTCAAGAATGGACTCAAGGCTAGTCTTTTGAGGAGGTGGAGGAGGAGGAGCGGGTTGGTTATATTGAGATCTTTGGTGGTTTTGATCCCTTTGGTTGGGATGGCGGTATGGAGCTTGTTGGTTTTGTGATTGAGGTTGGTTGTAGTGGTTTTGAGGTTGGGTTTGATTTTGGTTGTAGTTATTTTGTGGGGGGCCTTGGTTGTATTGCTTCCATCCCGTGTTATGTTGGGGCTTCCAACTTTGATTGTGGGATTGGGAGTATTGTTCATTCCTTTGCCCAATTGCCGCCGCTTGCTCTTGATTCGTTGAGTTGCAATAAGAGGATAAGTGATCATTTCCTCCACAAGTCTCACAAGACATGACTTGCGAGGAAGAGCTTGAGGGTGTGAGGGTGGCTTGATCTAGCTTGTGAGCTAGCATATCAAACTTTGATGCAATAAGATCTATTGCACTAAGATCATGAATTCCGCCCATCTTTGTTTGAGGTTGCCTTCTATCACCTCCATATGCATAATGCTTGGCCACTTCTTCAATCATCTTGTATGCATCGTCCACCGATAGCTTTTTGAGGCTACCACCGGCCCCGGAATCAAGGTTGGCCCTTGAAATAGGAGTAAGACCGTCATAGAAGCTTTGTACAATGATTCATGATGTAAAACCATGGTGGGGGCATTTCCTTGTGTAATCTTTGAAACGCTCCCAAGCTTCACTCAATGTTTCATCAATGTCTTGATTGAAATTGGTGATCTTTCTTCTTAATTCGGCGGTCTTTTCCGGAGGACAATACTTTCCAAGAAAGGCTCTAGTGACTTCGTCCCATGTACTCAATGATCCCTCTTCAACCGTTCTCAACCAATGTTTTGCTTTATCACGGAGGGAGAATTGAAACATGTGCATACGGATGAACTCTTCCGAAATGTTGTTTTGCTTGATGGTTGTACACAACTCAAGAAAGTTGTCCAAATGAGCAAAAGGACACTCATGAGGACTACCTCCGAATTGATCGCTTTGAATCATACGGATGAGTTGAGGTGAAAGTTCAAAGTTGTTTGCATTTGTGGTGGGAAGACGTATGCCACTCCGAAGTTGGAATGCGTTGGGGTGGTCATAGTCTCTTAACAATGGTTGAGGAGGATTCTCTCCCATGTTATCTTCTTCGTTAGTTCCAAAAACCTCTTCCGGATCGGAATCTGAATATACAATGGAAAACTCGGGTGTGCCTTGCAAGAGTCTCCACACGTTTCTCAAAGTCCTATTTAGCTCGGGATCAACGGGAATAAGCGGTGATTGCTTACTCTTTCGTGTCATGCAAAGTCAAACAAAGCTAAGAAAAACGTTAGCAATGACTATCACAAGTTAAACATACATAAACAAAAATTAAGGTAAGAAAACTACTATACATATACACACATCTAGTCTCATTCAGCAATAATACATTCAATGTGACTTTGCCTCCCCGGCAACGGCGCCAAAATTTGATAGGCCGTCGTCGAGCCTACCAAAGATAATAATTCCTATCTTGGTCTCACTAATAGTAGTAAGGGTAAGAAAGGGTCGAACCCAAGAGAGGCGTTGAATCAACCACCGAGTACTACCGTTTAATTAAGCTAAATGAATTCCAAATTGGGTTGGTTTTGAGTAACTTCTTCTAATTCAACTCAACTAAAGCTAAGAGGAGATTAACAATATTAAGAGGAATCTAGGGCTTGGGTTATACCACTCAACTTCATCACAAATCACAATTAGCATGCAACAATCAAGGTAAAATGATGGGATAAATTAGGGGAAGTCATCTAAAGCACCCAACTACTCTCTCAAGCTAGAGGGATTACTTGAATCATGAATACAACCTACTCTCGTGGTTACATAGCATAAAACAAGTGTTAAAGCATAATCACGATGACATAAACATTCCCTTGACCGGTAATCCCTATTCTCATGGCATTTCGGGTCAATCAAGCATAAGGGAGCTAACTCAAGTTCATCTCTCGATCCTTCGTTGAGAAAGCTTGGATAAATAGTTCTAGCAATGGCCATATACAAGAACTAAGCAATTAAACCACTTAAGCTCAACTAATTAACATCCCACAACAACCAAATTAGCACATGCAACAAGTAATTAGTGACTACATTGAGGGTTTTGCCCAAACCCTAGAATTTAGACTACTCACAATCCATGGGGGTTAAAGCAATTAAAGATTTCAAGCAATTCATGAACAAATTCAAACTAAGGATTAAACTAATTAACAATCCAAAACATGCAAGAACTAGCAAATAATTAACAACAAAGTAAAGAGAAGTAGAAAAGATGAGTAAGAAATGGTTACTATGAAGCTTCAAGGTGAGCAACAATGGTGGATTTTGTCTTCTACAATGATTGTATTTGAATAATTCCAAGCTAATAATTGAGAACTAACTAATGATTTGAGAATTTAATGTTCTAAGACTACAAACTAAGAGGAAAGCTCTAAAAAAACTGCCCTCCCCTCAAATGAGCTCTAAAGGGGTATTTATATGACCCCCAAATAAAAAGGACGGAGAAAACAAGGAAGGAGTTCGACTGCAGGTCTGCACGGACGTGCCAGATTCGGCACGGACGTGCAAGCATAAGCACGGTCGTGCCAGATTCAGCACAGACGTGCAGAGGGGGCAAAATTGAGGCAGAACGTACTGCTAAGAATCGAGCAGTTCCGCACGGACGTGCAGATATTGGCACGGACGTGCAGCAACATCTGCACGGACGTGCTTAATTTGGCACGTCCGTGCAGGCCTTGGCAGAATGTTCTGAGTTTCTGGAGCACTCCTGCACGGACGTGCAAGGTCTGGCACGGACGTGCACCCTCTTCTGCACGGACGTGCCAAATTAGGCACGGCCGTGCAGGCCTTGGAAGCTTGCTAAAACTTTCTGGAACCTCCTGCACGGACGTGCAAGGTCTGGCACGGCCGTGCAGGGTCTTCTAACCCCTTTTTTCATCATTTCTTCTATATTGCTCCTTTCCTTGGCTCCTTTCATCCATCTTCTTGCTTCTAACCTCGGCTTTGTATCCATGGGCTCCATTTGGTCGTTCTTTTGAACCTAGAATCTCAACAAAAACACAAACAACCCGTGAAGCATAGGATACACAAAAATTGCATAATAATAGAGTAAAAATGAACCAAAACGCAATTTTTATCAAGTAAACTAGGTTCAAAACACCCTAAAATCATATCAAATAGCAAGTTATCAATTTCCTACCCGGAGCTCGATCTCTCCCTTCGCTAGCTTCCTAGTGTTCCTTAGTCCATGTGAATTGGAACAAAGGTGTGAGCCACATCCGGTATCTAATACCCATGAAGCCGAGCTAGTGAAGTTAAAGTCTATAACGTAAATACCTGATGTAGAAGCAACGGTTCCGTTCTTCTTATCTTCCTTGAATTTGAGGCAGTCTCTTTTCCAATGTCCCTTCTTCTTGCAATAGAAGCATTCGGAATCAGACTTAGAAGATGCTACCTTTTTCTCCTTGTTGTCTTTGGTAGCTTTCGGCTTAGGCGGAAAGTTCTTCTTCCCTTTTCCCCTTGAAGCCCTTCTTCCTTTTGTCTGCCCCTTTGAACGGCTCACCCTTCTTGATCATGAGAATATCATGCTTTCCCTCATCCTTGAGCGTCTTCTCAGCTTGCTTCAACATCCCATGAAGCTCGGTGAGGGTTTTCTCCATGCTATGCATGTTGTAGTTCATCTTGAACTGGTCATAGCCTTTGTGAAGGGAATGGAGAATGATGTCAATAGCCATTTCAGTTGAATACCCCGCATCAAGCCTTCCCATGTTCTCAAATAATCCAATCATTTTGAGCACATGTGGGCTGACTGGCTCTCCTTTCTTGAGCTTAGTCTCAAGGATCTACCTGTGGGTTTCAAACCTTTCAGTTTGAGCCTGCTATTGAAACATATTCTGTAACTCAGAAATGATCTCATAGGCCAATTCCTTCTCGAAGAAGGTTTTCTGAAGTTCAGGAGACATAGTGGCTAGCATTACGCACTTGACATCCCGATCGGCTACTTGCCATCGGTTAAGGGCCGCTTGAGTTACCTCCTCATTTGGATCGTCAGGCATTTCCTCATCAAGGACATACTCTTTCTGTTCTTGCATAAGAACGATGCGCAAATTCCTTTTCCAATCAAGGAAATTGATACCACTCAACTTCTCTTTGTCGAGAATTGAGCGTAATGAAAACTGATTGTTTGGGGTTGAAGACATGATTCTACAATTGAAAGAATTTTAATGAAAAACCATTCAAAGTACTTAAATAAGATTGAATTTTATTCATGCAAATTTTCAATACTTATTTAACGTCTTATTCACACGTAAAATTTGTCCCTATTTTGTGAAAATAAGGCGATTCCAAGATCCGAAGAAACAAAGACTGGTTAAGCATGCTTTGGCTTGTCTTAAACACTCAATCTTCTTGGGTAAGCATTGCCTTGCTAATGGCTCTAAGCCACTCTTGGTTAGATAATCGTCGCATCTGATGCATCTTTGACGATGTATCTCTTTTGCCACGGTATGTAAGGACTCCTCACCCATACCGATGAGTTAAACCAAAACCAACGTGCACACCCGGTGTGCCTTATGCCCCTTGGAGAAGTGATGTCACCTCGCTTTGGCGTAGCCTACCATCACTCTCGTTCGGTTAATAAGTGTTGTTTGGAAAGGCAAGTTTGACTCAATATTATTAGGGACCTAGGATTTCTATGTTGGTTGATTTAAGTGAACTTAACTAATCATCACAACATCAAGAAAATCTAACCATGCATCTAACAAATAAGTCACACATATATATAAGCATAAAATATAAAGCGAAATTATAGATGCATATTGGCAACTAGCATGACCCCTTGAGATCTTCATATCTTCAAAAGGTCTTCATTTGCAATTCGAAGCTTTGTCTTCCAAAATACGCCGTCTTCAAGACTTAACCAAACTATGTAAAAAAAACTAGTGTCTACAACTAGGAAAGATCTAAATATTAAAGTACAAAAATACTTAACGGTGCGTAGACCGTATTTAGATTTACAAAAATACATAACGGCACGTAGTCCGTATTTTCTATCCTAGTCGGGTCCCACTAGTTGCCTTTTCATAAAACCTGTGAGAGAGAATATATATATATATTCCATTCATCCATTCACTATTTGTGAATGGCCCATGCAATTTACAAATTAAAACAAAGTAAAATGCATTTAAACAACGCGCGCTCTAGTAACTAATCTAGGTGGTTAATCCGATTAACACGCCTAATTAAAACTAGTCAAAGTTGTTTAACCGATTATATAAATTACGTCATTAATAATTAAAGCTCCCACTAAATTCCGCATTTCCTTAATTAATCTAATTAATTAAGTCGGTAGCACCCAAACTTGTCAAAATGAAATTTTGCAAATGCCGCTCAAAACCGAGGCCTAGCCTCCCAAAATTTTAATTAAAATAAACAAAGTTAATTAAAATAAGTAAAACGGCAAAATAAGCAACATCAAGCCTACTATGGCTAGCCACCTCACCGCACCAAGCATACACACATGCCAAGACCACGAACACACGGCCCACGGCACACGGCCGCGAGCTGCTGCCACGGCACAGCCGCGCGTGGTTGCTTCCGCGCGTGTGGCCGCAAGTAAGGCGGTGCTGCCACCTTGGCAGCCACATATGGGCTGCTATGCAGCCCGGCTCGCCAAGGTGATGCAATGCCTCGTTTTGCGTGCCACGACCTCGGGATTTGATCCCTTTTCGCGAGACAACAATATTTAATTCTAAATTAATTTTAGAACTAATTTAGAGAGCATAATAAAATTTTAAACAAGTCTAACTTAATAAAAATTTTCAAAGTGCAAATAACCAAAATAATTCCAAGAACCATTCTTAATTAAATTGGTTTAGCTTGGTGCAACATAAAATTGAGGCAATTTCTCACTTTCAATTTAATCAATTTAAATTAAACTTGAGAATTTGACGAAGTAAAGGGAAGTTGGAAAAATATGAACTTTAATGTTCAAATGAAAATTCCAACATCTAAATTTTGTGAATCCTTGAAAATTATATCTTCCAACATGAAGATAACCAAATTTCTATCACAAAAATCAAAACTTTATGTTTCCAATCAACTCAAAATGATTAAAACATCAAAGTTTAACACAAAATAACATGGAATTTAGTGGTTTTTAAAGTTTCAATCACTTATCACAAATAAAGATTGATCTTTAACATTTATGGAAGCCTCAAAATTAAATTTTTCACACTAAAAAGCAATTAGTTTGCAATTATGTGAAAATAAATCAACCTTTAAGCATCAAATACTACCAAGTAAGTGTGCTTTAAGGGGACATAAAATTGCAGAAAATAATGCAAATAATCAACCATATAATCAACAATTTATGCCATTAATTTCAAGGTTAGAAAAGACTTAAAAAATTTCGTCAAAAACGAAAAACCCCTCGAAAAAGGAATTTCTGGTCAGAATTTGGCTAAAATCACAGTTCCCTTTGGGGGTAAACCCTTTCCAGAACACGTTTTCCACCCAAAATTCACTAGTCTTGGGCGAAAATCTGGGTTCTGGGCCAAAATCGACATTAAAAACGGGATTAAAATAAATAAAACCGAGCTACTAATCTAATTAGCAACTTAAACCAGAAAATTAAGCCAAAATAAACCTTGAAAAATATGATTATAAAAATAAACGAGCGGGGCTCCGATACCGCTGTTGGGGTTTGGTGAGTCCGACTCACCGCAGAAACAAACCCCGACCCAAGGAACCACTCGCAATAATTAAAATCATAAAGCATAAATAAATAATCACTAAGAAAAGATAACGAATCTTACCCTCGAAGCGAGCTTCGCCCAAAAACCGGGGCTCTTACTTGAAAGCTACGAGCACGTCAAGCGTCGCGCCTCCAACGGTATCCACCCACAAAAAGGTGAACACAACTTTAAGGTCTACTACCTGGGGGTTAGCGAGGTCCGACCAAAACCCGAGTGTTATATGAGTTTAAGAGTTTTTCCAATATTATGGAATGCTCTTTTTAACTCCCACTCAAGCAACATTTCCAATGCCCAAAGTTGGGTATTTATAGGGAATAATGGAGTATGACAATCTCTCCCATCAATGTGGGACAATGAGATTTTCTCATTTTATTTTAAAGCTAAAATAAAATTATTAAGCAAACTAGTAATAAATCAACAAGTGTCAAGCATACATGAGAGAGTAGGTGAGGACCACTTGGAGATGGGGACCAAACTTGCTCCCCACTCTCTCCGTCACCTTGTGCCACATGGCAACCCACTTGCTCCCATATTCCAACCTTCCCCTTATTCACGGCCCTATGGCCCCGAGCCAAGTCACGAGCCAAGCCCGAGCCCAGCCCGCACCTGGCCCGAGCCCAGCCCGCACCTGCTGCAGCTGTGCCTAGACGCGGCTAGCCGTGGCTGCTAGCACGGTGCGCCGGCTTGTCTTGCCCCTAGCATTCGGATGCTCGGGGCACTCCGATGCTAGGGGTATGTTCGGGAATATTGTTGATTTATTATTATTTTGCACGTCTCGTCTTTTATTATTTAGACTCGACTTCCGACAATCGGTTTCGACGCTCTAAGCTCGAATTACCGACGTCTAATTATTTAACACTCGGGCGACGAATTAATTTCTTCCGAATTAATTCGTCGAGTTGGTTCGCATATATTTGCTTGGGTGTGACCCGAAGGGTTTAATCAAGATTAAGCTGTAATATTAATTATATTAATATTACTGATCGGAAGCGGCCTCCACCCAGGCATTCCGATCACTTGACTTTACTGAATATATTAGCTTTCTAATAATTCTGAACCCGCTATCAGAATAATACACTTGTTCGAAGGACACTATTCCTTTCATCAGGGATATTAGCCTTCAATTTTAGAATTCTTCGACTTTTTTTCGCCCGGATATAAAAATAGGAAAAATGTCTACTATGGTCACTAATACCCTGCGGAAGTCCAATTGGATGGGTGGAACCATCCAATTTGTCTTTAAACGACCAATTTATCGATTTACAACTTGCACCGATTTCATTAACTCAAGCCTACCACGAACATTAATGACAACATATAATGTTCATATATGGTTCCAAACGTCATTATATGATCCCGAGATGTATTCCCTAAAATCTGAACGCTTTTCGACACCGTGACACAAAACCTCCGAAAATTCTCAAAAAACGTGGATATAAGCCTTCAATTTTTGAATTTTTTGACTTTTTTCGCCCGCAAATAAAAATTGTCAAAATTTTTACCATGGTCCCTAATACCCTCCGGGAGTCCATTAGGGTGGGTTGAACTATCTAATTTGCCTTTAAACGGCCAATTTACCGAATTACAAGTAACTTGCACTGATTTCATTAAATCAAGCCTACCATGAACATTTATGACAACATATAATGATCATAAATGGTTCCAAACAGCATTATACGACCCCGAGATCACTACTACAAAAAACCCCTAATAAGTCGGACTTTTAGAGTCACCTGTACATAAGGTGCGACTTATAAACCTATCGAGTCGCCTCATATTATTAGGTGACTTGTTAAGTTGGGGTTAAAATCAACAAAGCACCTAATGAGTTGCCTAATATATATGAGGTGACTTGATAAGTTAACAAGTCACCCCATATATGCATGCGACTCTATAATCCGACTTATTTGGTGGTTTAAATTAGATTTTCAAAGTCACATGTACATAAGGTGCGACTCGAAAGCCTGTCGAGTCGCCTTATACATATTAGGCGACTCAATAGGTGAGTTTTCTTATCTATGACTCTCACCTAATGAGTCGCCTGATATTTATAAGGCGACTCGATAGGTTAAAAAGTCGCACCTTGTATACAAGTGACTTTAAAAATCTAATTTAAGCCACCTATTAAGTCGGGTTATAGAGTCACATGCATATATGGTGCGACTTGTAAACCTATCAAGTCACCTCATGTATATTAGGCGACTCATTAGGTGCTTTGTTGATTTTAACCCTAACATAACAAGTCGCCTAATAAGTATGAGGCGACTCGATATGTTTACAAGTCGCACCTTATATATAGGTGACTCTAAAAGTCCGACTTGTTAGGTGCTTTATTATATGACCACTACCTAATAAGTCACATGATACGTAAGACGCGACTCGATAGGTTAATTCTAAAAATGTATATAAAATAGTTACAATATCATATATATATATATATATATATATATATATATATATATATATAGATATATATACATATATATATATATATATATATATATATATATATAGATATATATACATATATATATACATATACATACATATATATATACATATATATACATACATATATATATATACATATATATACATATATATATATATATACACATACATATATATATATACATATATATATATATACACACATATATACACACACACACACACACACACACACATATATATATATATATATATATATATATATATATATATATATAAGTAACTTTGGCATAATTGCAAGAACTTCAACCTTCCAGGCAAAGAACCAGAGATCAAGCATGTTGAGTGTCATAAACACTAACATTATATGAGCTAATAAAAAAAGTTGGAAAAAATGTTGATTTTTTACATGTCACCTCTTTCAACACAAGCGACACAATAGCTTAACAAATAGAGTCGCCTAACAACTAATAGGTGACTTATATAAAAGCTATCAAGTCGCCTCAGAGGCAACTCCTAAAGTTGGAAGTTATTGTGTCGGTGGCTGTGGAGTCGCCTTTAAAGCGACTCGTTAGGTCATTTATAGGCGACTCGATAGGGGTTTTTTGTAGTAGTGGATGTATCCTCTAAAATTTAAAGACTTTTCGACACCGGGCCTCGAAATCTGCAAAATTTCTTAAAAACGTGGATCATAGCCTTCAATTTTGGAATTTTTTTGACATTTTTCGCCCAAAAACAAAAATTCCCGAAATGTTTATCATGGTGTCTAATATCCTCTGAGAGTCATATTTAGTAGGTGGAACTAACCATCCAATTTTCCTTTTAACGCCAAATTTTCTGGTTTACAACTTGCACCATTTTCATTAACTCAAGCCTACCACGAACATCTATGACAACATATAATGATCATAAATGGTTCCAAACCGCATTATATGACCCCCATATGTATTCTCCAAAATCTCAAGACTTTTCGACATCGGGCCCCACCTCCAAAATTTCTCAAAAAGCGTGGACATTAACCTTCAATTTTTTGAAATTTTTGACTTTTTATCGCCAAAAAATAAAAATTGCCGAAATGTTTACCATGGTCCTTAATACCCTCAGGTAATCCAATTGGGTGGGTGGAACCATCCAATTGCCTTTAAACGTCTAATTTACCGGTTTACAACTTGCACCGATTTCATTAAATCAAGCCTACCACGAACATTTATGACAACATATAATGATTATATATGGTGTTAAACGTCATTATATGACCCCGAAATGTATTCCCTAAAATATCAAGACTTTTCGACACCGGCCCCGAATCCTCTTAATTTCCTCAAAAAGCGTGGATATTAGCCTTCAATTTTGTAATTTTTGATTTTTTTCGCCCAGAAATAAAAATTACCGAAATGTTTACCATGATCCCTAATACCGTCCGGGAGTCCCATTGGTTGGGTGGAGCCTTCCAATTTGTCTTTAAACGACCAATTGACCGGTTTACAACTTGCACCGATTTCAGTAACTCAAGCGACAAGCCTACCACGAACATTGATGACTACAAATAATGATCATATATGGTTCCAAACGGTATCTATGACCCCGAGATGTATCCCCTAAAATTTCAAGACTTTTAGACACCGGGCCCCGAAACCTCCAAAATTTCTTAAAAAACATGGGTTTTAGCCTTCAATTTTGAAATTTTTTGACTTTTTTTCGTACGGAAATAAAAATTGCTGAACTGTTTACCATGGTCCCTAATACATTCCAGGAGTTCAATTGGGTGGGTGCAACCATCAAATTTGCCTTTAAACGACCTATTTACCGGTTTATAACTTGCACCGATATCATTAAATCAAGCCTACCACGAACATTTATGACAACATATAATGATCATATATGCATGGTTTCAAACTTCATTATATGACCCCGAGATGTATTCCCTAAAATCTCAAGGCTTTTCGACACCGGGCCCAGAAAACCTCAAAAATTTCTCAAAAAGCGTGGATATTAGCCTTCAATTTTGGAATTTTTTGACTTTTTTTTTCCCGGAAATAAAAATTGCCAAAATGTTTACCATGGTCCTTAATACCCTACGAGAGTCCAATTGGATTGGATATTTGTATGTGTGGAACCATCCAATTTGCTTTTAAACGACCAATTTACCGGTTTACAACTTGCACCGATTTACCGGTTTACAACGACCAATTTAATTAACTTCTACCGAGCCTGACTTAAACTGAAATTGACCCTAACATGTTTTTACCCGTCAAAACCCGAATTTAACCTGACTTGTTACTAACCTCAACTGAATTCAGCCCAACCCATTTCTAACCCGACCCGAATTTAACCCAACCTGTTACAAACCCGACCCGAAATCAACCCGAATTGTTATTGACCTGACCCAAATTCAACCGACTTGTTACTAACCTCACCTGAATTCAGCCCAATCCATTTCTAACCCGACCCGAATTTTACCAGACCTATTACTTACCCGACCCAAAAATTCAACCCGATATGTTACTAACCCGACTCGAAATTAACACGACTAGTATTGACTCGACCTAAATTCAACCCAAATTATTCATGACCCGATTTCAAATCACCTTAAATGCAATTTAGACCACCTTATTATTGTTGATCAAAGCATTATATCTAGGGAGACCAAGTCGGTCCACAAAAATACTTGCGTGGACCTAGTCCACAATAATATTATTGTGGACCCGATGTTTATACACACGCAACTAACATTATATTGAACATAGTGACCCTTATTTTTAACATAGTAACCTCATTTTTAACATAGTAACCTTTAATAAAAGTTGTATAACGTGTAATACTATTGTGAACTTAAAGTACGACGTTATGACCCTAATTTTAATATAGTGACCTTTATTATTTATATTGACCTTATAAAATATTTCATTACAAAAATTAACATTTTATAGCCTATATACCAAAATGACTTTTATTTTCAACATAGTGACCTTCATTTTATTATAGTGACTTTTTTTTTATTAATAAAACAACCACAGTTTCTCTAATGTTATTGGTTCACAATAAATTAGTGTGAACCATATCCATTTAAGAATTTGTAGTCGGTCCAAGCCAGCAAAAGAAAGGAGCGTCATCCTCAAATTTAAGAGTTAAATATAGTATAAATTTGTTGTATGGTCAAAGGAGATAATTATCTTCCTAAATTAAAGTCCAGTGAAACATTGAACAACTAACACTACAAGATGATCAAACATTGAACAAATAACTGTCAAAGCAGCCATTAATATAAGATATGATGTGATTCTCATATTCATAGTGTAATATTCCGTAAATTTCTGTAGGAAGCCCAACATACTTGAGAATCTGACAATATACAAGCAAAATGAGCGACTCTACTCGTTCCACTATAAATTTTCTTGCTCACTTTCAAGTTAATATTTTGCAGAGCGCAAAGATAATGAATTCACAGTTGGAAATTGTTTGCCAGGTCACTTCATGTCATATAACAAGCAAGTACATAATCAGATGCTGCATTAGATGCGAATTCTGGTTCAGCTGACTTCTGGACATTAACCCAGGCCTCGAACATATTGGTCTAGAGTAGAGTTGAACAGCTCATACCTAAGAAATTGAGGTGACATGTTTAGTAGCAGATAACAGTCATTTTGACAAATGCAAACTTACAAATACAAACTTAATAATGAAGATAAAGAGAAATTTGAGGGGTATATAAAGGCTTATATATGAAAGGGTAAGTAACAACTTATACTAAAACACAGCACCAGGTTAATGAAGGCTAAAAAAGTGACCAAGGCAGAGGATAATAAGCAGAAATTAACGCATTGATGAAAGAATAAAATCATCAAAGAATACATCGAGCCTGTGCTTTCGTATATCGCTTGTGGCACATATCAACAAACCTAGAGGATCTTTCTACAACCCCATCAAAGTTGATGGTGCCAACACTGTCAGCTGCCCGAGGACAAATTCATTACTCTATTACAGCTATTGAAATAAGTATGTAACTAGTGCCTTTTTTTTTTTCTTTTGAGGATATGAAACTCTATTACAGATAGTTGGGCATGCCCTTTGGAGACACAGCAGAAAACAGCGTATTCCCATCCTTTGCCAATGATGGGCAACAAAACTCTGCAATAACTCTCTTAATATAGCAACGAAATTATCAGCTTCAGTGATGTAAATTAATTCTGTGGAGGGGGATCATAACTCTATGCCCTATGCCTTATAGGAACCGCAATTTTGAGGCTCATTTCAACCCAAAATTTAAAAAGTTCACATGCTCCACACTGACATCTAGCACAAGTTGTTAATCAAGCTTGCAAAATCTTCCACATACAAAGTACTGAACTGATCTATGACCTATTCAATTATAAAGTTACTGAGCATACAAGCAAATATTAAGGTTTTTAAGACTGAACAAGAAAAGCCATGAGTTCCAGATTGGACCAGATGCCTTCTAGCTAAGGAAACTTTAACAGCATACCATCAGCTTTACAGAACTGTTCCACAGGAAAGAAAATGTTTCATATTTAATAGGTGTGCAAAAAGAGATTATGAACATAAGAGCTTTAGAATCAGAGTTGCTTAATCAATTGACTCGTGAACTGTCTAGGTCATGTCTCAAGGAGGCTGGACCGGTGGAGGTTTCAAGTTCATACAGAAAAGCATAAAAGTATAAGCTTAAAGGTTATAGGACTAGATAGCTGTTCAGAAGGCCCTGTTTCTGATGTGCTGTTGGATCAATACTGCTATGTCTCCAAAAAGGAAACGATTCCAATTCCCAAATCTTCCTCTTTGGCTATCTACTATCTTTTAGAAAACCAAATCACTAAATTTCAGTTTCAAGTAAGCCATTTTTGTATGCCTTATCCTAAGATCACCATGTATACAGCATTACAGCTGAAAGCCTAAAGTACCTCTTTAAGAGAAAAAGGGGAGAAGCTTAGAGGAGGATCAGGGCCTAGTTAAGATTTTTAACAAGGTAAAGCTTCTTCAATATCAATTTTAAACGCATTGGTAGACATCAATTACCAAGCATTGTTAATTAAGTATCAGTGAAACCAATCTAGACATTTCAAACAAGCCATTATATATGCAATCACAAAGCAGCTAAAACATTCAAGGAAAAAGTCTGAAAAGTGCAGAGAAATAATAGGTCAAGGAATGAAGTGGATCATAAAATTAGAAGAAAGTGGTGGATATACAGATAAAATTATTCACAGACAAGTCAAATTCATAGCTATATCTGTAATGTATTTAAAATTTATAATACTCACTTGATTGGAGTTCCAGGAGTATAAAGTGGATTCTTGACAACATATTCAACATACAAGTTGTAAATATACTTCAATGATTCTCGTAGATCACCAGTCCTAGGGTTAGTGACCAATATAAGCTGCCCACAAAGAGATATAAAGAACAAAAATCAGTACCAATATGAAAATCCCAATATATTACATCGAAATAGAATTATTAATTGTTATGCACTTATACATCAGTTACGTAACACCCGAAACTACAAATATATAGGTAGACTGTAGAGGTCCTCAAAATCAAGTACAAATGACCTAATCTAAACACAAAAATCAATGTAGAAAAGTAAGTATTCAATCGAATGTCCTTTTATGTTGCCCTTAACTTTTTATTAGTTGTCATGAAGCAAACCTATCTATGACTTTCTAATCACGGAAATAATATCTCCAAAGTTGCATAAATATTGTTTCAAATGTTTGACCCCACTCTCTCCATCCACCATAGGCAGAAGCCTTTTGAGTAGAGCTAGGGTAATGGTATGTAAAAACAGAAGAATAATGTGAAAGGAAATTCAAAAGAGCAAGGAATCAAACACTAACCTTACAAAAGCTACGACCAGAGAAAGGTTGCAAGATGATATAAATTAAGGTCAAAGGAGGTGTTTAAGCACTGAATACAGCTTCTAGGGGTTGATATCCAATATTTCCTTCAGTTTGCATTTGCAAATTTTATTCTTTGAATGCATGATATATACAACTGCAGTTCAGACTATCTGATCAAACCAAACACTTATATTGCTTAATACAAAACAACTAGCACCTATAAAAAGTTCCCCATCTCAATCACTACTTGTACATTTGATGACTTGTGATTCCGGCTTCTGTTTTCATTATCATTTTCAAATTTAGATCCTATACTCTTCTTGGCCATATTTGAATCAGAACTTTTATATATGCTAACAGTCTAAAGAAAAGAAAACTATAACTTCGTATGTATGTAACAAACAGTATCTCCAGGAGGTCAAGACAGTGAACAGTCACATATACTTTTATAGTCATTCTGCATGGGTACAGCATGATCCAACTGCATTGACAATGGTGGATGTTGACTCGTTACAAGAGCAGAACACTGGGGGTTTTTGAGTTTAAAAAAAGTAGCCCATTGACAATACTAAATTTGAGTTCTACTCCAAAAAATTACAACCATCAACCTATTAAGCAGCCAAACCTCTCAAGCTAATGGTATCAAAAGCTATCTACGGATTATGCCTTGCATGAAAGGAGCTATATTGCCTATATATGTAGGGTTTCAACTAAATATGATGAAAGATGTACAACAATGTAACAAACAAAAACTGCAACAAAGTTCAACCAGCTAACATTAAAAAAAATATACTTCAAAGAATATACAAACAAATTATGTACTCCAAAATTGCAAGCAAAAGCAATATATTTACCTTTATTCCGGATGGAGTTTCCATGAAACTAAGTTTGTATGTATTGGTGCGGAAACTGTGAAAAGAACACCCCTGGCCAGGCAATTGAGGCACCCCAAGGTTAACCTTATCGGCACTGTTCAAAGATCACAAAATTTCAAGCATCAATAACCACACATTTAACATATTCCCATCAATCAAAATGCAACAATAAAATTGAGCACGAATCCTCCAAAAAATTCATTAAAAATTTAACATTTGAAAATCGGCAATTCGAATAATTTTTCAGGGTTAACATTCTCCACAATACTCACAATATCAGATTACTATAATCAAACATATCTTCCACCATAACCAAAAAAGTTTGACATCACATTTACCAAGTAATAAAATAAACAATTATTCATAATTTTGCTTCTGGGTAGTTCTCTAATCAATCAAATCAACACCAAATTATCAAAAAATTCAACAAAAACACCTTAAAAACCTAAAAATTAAATTCCAAAAACAGGGTAAAAATTCACCTAACAGGATCCATTTTAGCAGTGAGAGATTTGAGGGAAAAAAGGAGACCAAACATGAGCTTTTGATCTTGCTGAGCATCCAAAGTATGGAGTGAACGATTCCATTCTCTGTAAAGCAAACAAACCCCATTTCTATTGAAAATGTACATCATGTGCGCATTGTTTCCAGACGCTGTTACCGCCGGAGGTGATGGGTTTATCTCTGTTGTTCCAAAAAACTGCATTTTCTCTCTCCTGAAAACCTAAACAATTTTGCCCACGATTTGATTATGATCAAAGAAGATCACTAAATTATACCTATTTCTAATGATTGGGGAAAGAAATTGAAATGGGGATTGATTAATTTTTTGCAGAAATTCAAGTAATATGGGAGAAAGAATTAAGCTTTCTTACTTACCAAAATATTAGTAGTTGACAATGGAGTTGAGCTAGCCCAGATGTGAGAGAGGAAAAAGAGAGATGATGAGTGATTTTCTGTGTTGAATGTATTTGGAAGTTGGAACCAAGGTGGGCTTATGATTTAGAGCCTTAAGGTGACATACATCACCCTCACCCGAAACCATATGAACCCACTTTTGAACCGTACTCAAAACGAGATAAGTTTATTTCCACCTCAAATACAAAGTAACTCGACTTAATTTGAATCATATAATAAGAAAAATATACGGAATAGGCTTTTAGTAGGTAAGATAAAAAGTATTATTGGGTCGGAATCTTTTATAGGTCAACTCGATCTAAGTTAGCGGATTAGACACTTTTGAAGTGGGAGAAGGTTAAGAATTGGAAAAACAATTTGTTTCCAAAGTGTTAGTAGTGGTTTCAAATTGATATAGTTAGGTCGTAGTTGAAGTTCGATGAATTTGAATTGCCTTGTCGAGAATAAGTTGGGGCTTAAATTTAATTCAATAACTTAACTAGCCTTTAAGATTTGATACTTTTTTGGTGCTTAGAGAGCCACAAGGGCAGGTGATGAGAATCGATCCCAAGATCTCTTGAAATCGGGAGGAGAACTCTAACCACTTAAGCTATCCCTCACTCTCAAGATTTGATACTTCATGTAGAGTTATATCACAATGTCATTTATGTTCCGTTCACTTTTTTTTTGAGGGAAATGTTCCGTTCACTTGACATAACCCCAATAGTACTTTTTTATGTTCAACTTGAGCCAAAATTGACTTGACCTATAATCAACAACCAAAGAAAAAAAAAGTATTAATGAATATTTCAGTTTTCACACCAATAGCACACAATTATAACACGACTTGAATAAGAATTGTACTGAAATTGAACCGAAAGACGCATTGTTCAAAATCTCGACCCAAACCGAAACAATCCATGTCAATAGATTATTGACATATACTTCATCTCACCTAAATCAAATTGACCCGACCAAACCAAACGTAACCCAAACAACATGTTTGTTTGCCACTAATCCACCACGGTGGGCTTATAGACCAAAAAGATACGGACTTGAAGTCCTCTAGACAATTGCAATTTGCAAACAGTTTAGGAGTTCTGTTAACTCAACAAGACTTGTAAGTTGTTATTGTGTTGGTTTGTTGTTACTTTCGAACACTTCGCCGCACCAATCTCTGTGCTCAACTAACCTTAAACCCCTTCTCTCCCCTAATCCCTCTCTCTCTCTCTCTCTCCTCTGATTAACAAACGCAGTCACCTGGAGTTGCAGGCTCAACAAAGGTGATACTTTCTCTCTCTTAGTGATAAATTGAAGTGATTTTTCAATTTAATTTCATGCTATATTTCGTTTATTCATGTTCAATTTGTTATTTTGTACAATAACAATTTCAGAATTGACCCTTTTGTTTTGTTAATTTGATGTCATATGGATGTATAATTGGAAGATTGAAAAAGTACTTGGTCTTGGAGTAAATTGGATTATTTGTTGGTTTGTCATTGTGATGTTTGTTAATGGTGTTTGATTACATGAAATTATCTTATTTTTGTATCAAATTTGTCAACTTTGCATTATGAATTAGGTCGGTATAACGCATAAGGGATTTGTGATAGCCAAATTGTTGGTAATCTAGACATTTTAGTTGATGCTTAATCAAGTAGGAAGTACTAGTTTGGCAGTTAAGTTTTGTTGAATGTGATATTAGTTTAAGTATTATGCTTCTTGGTCTAATAATTGCAAAATTTTGAACGTTGCATAAGTAAATTTGTTGGCATATCTAAACATTTCACTAAGGAGCTAAAAAGATTCAAAATTTATAAAAGGTGACCATAAACTGTAAATTTACAATGTGTCTTGTCCAATTATCAGTTGGACAGTTCAATGTTGGTGATGTTCATCGTTAAGTATACAATGTTTTATAGGTTGTAGGTTTACTAAAGCTGTACTTTGCGAAAATTAATCAACTCATATTGCCTGTGGAAAAATTAAGTGTCATCGTTTTAAGTGCCTGTGTTGGGTCCTCAAAACTCTGACATGGGTATGGACACGTGACACTTCGTTTAAGATGAGGAATATTTTCTTAAATAACCAAGTCTGATACTTGGATGCCGAGTTTGAGTAAGCTCTGCAACAATGCCTTGCCTAGGGCAATAATTACTATAATAACCTAAAGAGGTTTTGTTCTCTGCAGGAGTGAAATTTCAGTATTACTTTGTCAATGGCTGTAGCAGAAAATCATGGGGGCATATCGACTGCTCTGAAGTTGGTGGACATTGAAGGGAAGGGAAGGGGTCTAGTTGCATCTCAGCCGGTTAAAGGAGGACAAATTGTTCTCCGAGACTCTCCCATCCTCACCTACTCCTCTTTTTCTCTGAAACAACGACAAGGGGTTTACTCTCGATATTGTGGTCATTGTTATAAGCTCTTGGTCACAGGAAATGGGACATTGGCATGCCCTACATGTTCTCATCCCGACGATGCTATCTTTTGCAGCTCTAAATGCCAGTCCTCGGCCCTAGGCTTCTCACACACACCATGGGTTTGCCAATCTCTTAGTTATTTAAGAAATTGCCCTGTACTGGTTGACCAACAGCCTGAGGATCGCCAGATCCAAGCTCGTTATTTGGTGGCTGCATTCAATCTTGCTATGGTTTCT
Source organism: Chenopodium quinoa (assembly GCF_001683475.1). NCBI lineage: Eukaryota > Viridiplantae > Streptophyta > Magnoliopsida > Caryophyllales > Amaranthaceae > Chenopodium > Chenopodium quinoa. The sequence goes on from NW_018745454.1 coordinate 61,257, forward strand.
CCTTCCTCCTTTCAGACTCTGATATCACTTGATGGAGGTGGGCCCCAGGGTGGAGAGAGAGATTTTAATGCGGCTATTTTTCTACACCCGATCATCTCATCACTACCTTTTCCTGAGGGACTATCTGCTCCATCATTAGACATTACTGCAGCTCTATTGTCCAAGGACCGGTGTAATGCCTTTGGACTCATGGAGCCTTTAACAGAACATGGAGAAAGATCTGTGAGAGCATATGCTATTTATCGAAATGCTTCATTCTTTAATCACGATTGCCTGCCAAATGCCTGTCGTTTTGACTATGTTGATGGTGGAACTGAGGGAAACACTGATATGATCATTCGAATGATACATGATGTTCCTGAAGGCCGAGAAATTTGTTTGAGTTATTTCCCGGTCAATTTTAGTTATCCTCAAAGGCAGAAAAGGTTGCTAGATGATTACGGGTTTTCTTGTTCTTGTGATCGATGCAAGATTGAAGCTAAATGGCCCCATGAGGACGAGGATGAGGATGAGGGTGGTGAGGATGACACGATGGAGGAAGAGGAGGAAATGTTACCGTCAGATGGGGAGAACAATGAGATTGAGCTCGATGGGGATGATGATTTTCCTCATACTTACTTTTTTGTGAGATTTGTGTGTGATAAAGAAAATTGTGGAGGCACTTTGGCTCCTTTGCCACCCTCTAACTATAATAACACAACTAATGTCATGGAGTGTAATGCGTGTGGCAGTTTGAAGAAAGAAGAGTTGTAGTATGATGAGAGCAAAATTTTCCGGAGAGGTATCTTTGTTTACCTTTTTCTAGTTTGTTTGTTGCAAAGATTACTGTATGCTAATGATAGTTTCTCCATACGATGTTGACAACAATGTTTTATTCTCTAATCCCTACGGAGTATCGTGGTTTTTTACTAATATTATTATTATCGTTCACTCGTGATTCAGTTTTTTTTTCCTAAAAAGTTTGTGTATTTTTTTGTGCATTGCATCAAAGATTACAAAGACTGCCCTGCAAGTTTCTTGAGAAAAATCTGCATATACAACAAAAATTTGTTTTAGGTTCAGCCATTAAAAAAGGTTATGATGTATTCACAAATAAGCTGGATGCACCTTAAAACTTATTTCATGTCCTATTTTAAAAATGTTTTTGCTAAGCATAATTATTATATCTGACAGCTGCTCCCTATGAACTGTTAGATTTCTTTTCTTCACTTCAGTTCTTCAACATTGCTACAGGAGTACAGGGTGACTGATATAGCTGCGCCCTGTTAAATTTTTTCTTCTTGTTCCTTCACTTCAATTCTTCAACAATGCTACAGGGTGACTGATATATGCATGATCCAATTTTTACTTTTGCTGTTCTCAATGGGAACTTTGTGAAGATTCGTGTTTGTTAAATTCTTTTGCATGCTTATTTTCTCATGACCATGCTAATTACAAAAGCTGGTGTTATTGTGATAAACCATGTGTCATCTAACCTTTTTTCTCCCCCATTTGGCTCTGTGATCTGTAGGAATGAGCAGGTTTTTTTGGAGCGGTGCATAGCAAGACTAGGAATGTATTTTTATCTAGACCACTGAAGCTTGGCGTTGCATGCCCTAGGACAAGAAGTAATTTATTGTGTAGAACCTGAGATTGAGAATTGCAGCTTTAATCTTGATTTATCGGCCTATTAATGGCCAAAATCTGTCAATAAGGAAGTGGTTCTTCCTTCTGAGGCAATAGAAGTCTGGATTTATATTATTTGCTCTTTTCAGTAGTTAGGAGTCTATGATCTTGAATTTAACAGTATTACATTTGTATGCATGGTAATTAAATTTGATACAGTGAGTTCTTCATGAATATGACAGTAGTATAGCTAAAATATCAGTTTGATATTATAATGTAACTTTGTGAGCTCTGAATAACAATGCAGATGAAAATTTATTTTCACTAATATCATCAGTTCCCACTTTTGCTCAATAGATTTTGATTTTACACAGCCAATAATTGCATTGATATTCGATAGTGATGATTCCATGACACTGACCTAACAAGGTTGTTTGATCAAGTATCATTAATGCACCTCCTAATACATCAACTTAGGCCACAAATTCGACTTTTGGATAAAAAAAAAAGAGAGAGAGTACCTTCTTATGCAAGACGTTGAATTCCCTTCAGAAAATAACAAGCCACACTCAAAATGGTAAAAGACTCGAAATTTTACATAAACTATTGTAAAACGGCCTCGTACAAAAACTAAGGGGCAAAGAAGATTGCAGAAAAAATAACACTTGGGTAAATCTCCTTGTACTGAGGCAATCACAAAAGATGAAAAGAGAGATATGGAGTAAGAATTATCAAGCAAAGGATACATATATTTGATTCTACTGAAGCAACTACAAGCTTGTATGTAAACTAAGTATGTAGAAGCTATACACATCAAAATAGGCACACACCCAAAATCCCAAAAACACCCAACATTTAACAAGATTGATATATAAGCTTCAATTCTCAAAAGGCTGGGAAAAGATCCCTACTGAAACATTTAATAATCTGTAATAACAGCATCACATTACTGCTGAGCACACTGAACGCGAGGTTCATCATCTTCTTCTTCATCGTCTTCATCATATGCCTGCTGATGCCTTTGATGCTGCTTGCGTCTCATCTCCTCCTCCATGTTAACATCATGTAGAGTGGTCTCCTCACACTCGTCTAACTCCATGTCCGAGATCTGTTTCTTGGGATTTGATGGTAAGACTTTCTCCAAAGCTCGGGATTGGTCAAGGGGTAAGGAATTGGGAAATTCCACAGTGAAGTGTACATATAATCGCCCCTTCATGAAGGGCCTCTCATGATGTGGCATACCCTCATCATTGATTGCCTTGTACTGGTCGGGCTTGATGACCTCTCCAGGGTTAGATTTTATCAACAGCTGTCTGCCATCGAGATGAGTCAGGACAAACTGGAAACCGCAAAGTGCCTCAGTCAAACTCAGCTTATGTTCAACATAGAGATCATCAAACTTCCTCTTGAACCTAGGATGTTCCTTTTCTTGCAACACAATGACAACGTCCCCAGTGACTGTATCTGGCTGCAACACCAGGGTAACAAATAGTTTAGTTTTTATAAATCGAAGTTGATACATATTATTCAAATCTGAATGATCACAAAACAACATTAGGTGTTTTTTTGGAGTCATAGGGACAGAGTAAATTTTAGAAAGAATGCCAGTATACTGATTTTCGCTTTGATGGCCTGACTACCAAATACAAGCACTTACCGCCTCATCTGCTTGTCCCTGGAATACAATTCTCTGACCATTCTTCATCCCTTTTTCCACATGCACCTCTAAAACCTTCTTCTCAAGAGAAACTTTGTTGGCCTTGCACTGTGGGCATTTGTCCTTTTGACTAATTACCTCCCCTGCATTACCAACATGACAACATATGATATATAAGAGGGCCCTATGACATGTATGGACATAAACGAAACGTCTTTCAAGAGAATGAAACATATACCTGAACCTCTACATTCTGGACAGACATGCTGCATTTGCTGAATCATACCAGGCCCAATTTGTCTAGAACTAACTTTTATACCTGAACCTTGACAGCCATGACAGCGACTAGATGCTCCACTTTTTGATCCCTTCCTGCATTATACCAGATCAGAAGATATGAATAATGAGCTCCAATTCACAATTAGTATAACGCTAGTGTTGCATCAAAATACCAAGTTATTGACTGTAACCGCAACCATTATTGAAATGATTAGCACACACAAATTTTACAGTTTCACATAGCTTAATAAACAGAGCAAACCCTAGAAAAGAGCAAGCTATAAAGTGTCAAAAAGGATTTTATGACTAGTATAAGAGGTTACTACATATGACAAATATAAATGATGATTATATGCAAACCAAACCAAGACCGCATCCAGGTACAGTGCACAATCAGGCACTATTGCAGTAAACATTTGACCACCACTCTTAGAGTGAACTTGGCCTTTTCAACTATAAAGTTTCCCCCCTGCATTTGAAAGTAGGATGATTTATGTTATACGCAAATAGACGTACCTCTATCTCTGCTCCACATCCCACCAGATACAATGTTATATCCTTTTTTCACAAAACATAAAATCAAAGATCTAGACTGCACCAACAAACCAGACTTATAACACTAGAAAATGGGGGTTGGAAATAAGGTAGAAGAGCCGATAGGACTTTCATTGCACCAACACGTCACATTTCGATTTCATCCCAGGAATCCAAATCTATTTCAAAGAAATATTTGATAAACAGACAAGCACCATACCCTTTACATTTAGGACACAGAATATTCCTAGAAAGTGATAGTTTCTTTGAGGTCCCATTGTACAAGTCCTCTAAGGAAACCTTCAAGGTTTGAATCACATCTTCACCTTGCTGTTGCCTTCTAAATCTTGAACTGCTACCACCACCTATGACAAGCATATGCCAGAATCATCATCAGAGGGTTTCATGTAAACCTATTTTCCCCTTTATTTTGGAGGGGCTTTGTGACATGAATACAGTATGCTTAGGGAAAACCAAAAAAAAACAACTCACCTCCAAAACCTGAAGGATTAAATAATTGTTCAAAGATATCGAATGGATTATGAGAATGTCCGCCACCACCCATTCCTTCCTTAAGAGCATCTTCCCCATATTGGTCATAGAGGTCTCTCTTCTCCGGATCATTAAGAACTTCATAAGCTTGAGCCACTTCTTTGAACTGATACAGGAGTAACCAGATGTAAGAAAAGACAGGAAGGGGTAAATATTATTAGAACAATTTAATCAAGAAAACTCATGAAAAATTGAAAAGGAAATCTAATTAGTAAAAGTTCACAAATGAGAGTATGATGTTGACACCTAAGAGGTCATCCCAATATAAGACTGCAAAAGAAAGAGAGAGATGAAATAATATGTATCATCTTGAGCTCCTCCACGATTTTACATCCTACACTATTGGCCTTAATAATCTCTCAAAATATGAAAAGTTCCCAAAGTTTCTTATCCATCTAGCTTTACCCATACATAAGGCCCAATACTCCATACAGGGGCGTTTATAAATATTATAATCCCTTCAACGACTGGAAGCTTTGTCAATTGGGTGTTGGCATGAATGGAAAATACATGGTAAAGTCAAAACAAGCTCTCAAACTGTAGGTTATGAATCGAAACCTAAGCATTCTCAATAACTTTTTTCCCACAAAACATAACACTAAAGAAGTACTACCCTCCAAATGTATTAATATTTAGATAGCTTTTAACTCATTTTAAGTGAACTACTAAAACAACTGCATAAGGATAAGAGTTCCTAGATCGGCATAGCAGTTTGCACATTAATAACCATCACAGATTGATTACTGCAGGAAAGCAACAAAAAACTAACAAGCCAAGAACAAAAAACAAGCCTACAGTCTACAGATATAGGACATATTATCCGGAATCACAAAGAGGTATGGAAAAAACAAATACCCGTAAAAGATATTAGTACTAAACAGTAACATTGTAATAAAACCACAGGTAATTTACCTTCTCGGGATCTCCACCTTTATCCGGGTGATTTTTTATCGCAGCTTTTCTGTATGCCTTCCTGAGTTCATCTTGACTGGCTTCTTTTGAGACACCAAGAAGTTCATAGTATTTGGTGTTATTGCTTTTCTTCGGAGCTCGCCCAAACATGATTACACTTTACACACTCCGAAGCTCACTACAGTAGGGAAAATAATGAAATTAGATGCAGTTATACCAAAATCCTTATTGATTTTCAAACAAAACAAATTCAGCATAGCTGAGAAACATTTATGGTGCAATAATAGCCTAGTAGGTCACTATGAAAAATGTTACAAAGAAAAGCATTTAAAATCTAGCAATTAGCATCTCCACTACAGCACCACCAAAATTCTTTGAATCCTATTGATAAAAGACTTTACCAAAACAGTTAGATAATACAAAATCTCGGAAAATCCCCAAATACAAATTAAAATAACATAGATGGACATTACTTATAAAACCAAAGCCCTCAAGTCACAACAATCATACAAGTCCACAATTGAAAAAGATAAGCTTGCCAATCATATCCTTTTAGGCATTTATTCAATTTCCTTTTTGGATCAATTCACCCACCAAATTAAACCCCAAAGGAAAAAGCAACACCGGAATGTAATCGTACAGGTCATTCTAGCTAAATAATACGAAATATAAACCACCTAAGCTCACCCCCGAATCTAAAAAAAATAAAAACTTTTGATAGGGGATGAAATCTAGTCGTTAAAGCACTTAAGATACACATTTAGACGGCACAAATTAAACTACCTGCAAACAACTACTTCATACATATTATATCGTCGCATTTGAAGCAATTTTCCAAGCAATTGAAGCACTAAAATAAATAAACCCAATTTTCTCATCCTTCTTCCTGATTATAACAGAAAAATCTCCTCTTTCTCATTAAACTAACCTATGTTAGATTGTTAGACTTCTTTATCATCTTTTTACAATTTGCAACCTTCCCACAAGCATAAAACCCTGATTATAACAGTAAAAACTCCTCTTTCTTATATAAACCTATGACAAATTGTTAATCTTTATATCATCTCTTCAAAATTTACAACCTTCCCACATAAAAACAACACAAATCCAAAAAATAACCCATTAAAACACCACAATAAAACAATTTCCTGATCAAATATATATACAGGGATAAAAATTGCAACGTCACCAGCGCAATGAACAATACCCTAATTCAAAAATTTTAAAAATAAACCCTAAAATAAATCAATCAATTAAAACGAAAGAAAAAAAAAAGGAGAAAAGTCCAATTCTTGCGGAAAATAAATTAAACCCCAACAAAAACAGATAACAACCAAAAAAAAGATCTAAGCTTATACAATAAACAAGAAATCCTAATCAATCAAAATAAAAATAAAACATAAAACAATTAATTAATACCCAGAAAGAAGCAGAATCATACCCAGAAAGAAGAAAAGATTAAATCTTTAAACTCACCGAAGAAATTCGATAAGAAAAAATGTTCCAAGTTGGAGTAAATGGAAGGAGGAGATAGAAAGAGAGAGACGAAAGATGTCTCTGCTCTTGGGTTGAGTAGTTGGTGCGCAGCAGCTGAGAATTAAGGTTTGAAGGGTTCAAAGAATTTTGGTGCCCTAAATTTTTATAGTTTCAAGATTTAAGGGAGGGTCCTTTGATTTTACTCTTACTCAACAAATGACTAGTGCAAGATTCCTAGTACTGACTCGAGTTTAGGTATGTAGTTGTAGACAGGCAAGACAGCCTTTTGCCTTTTAAGGTTTAGATCTTCCAACTTCCAAGGGTGATGTAAATGAGGTTCAACTTTATGTATTCTTGACTCGAGTTTATGCGTTTCGAAACTTATTAATCATTGATTATTAAGATTAGGTTTCATATCCACTACTCCGTATTTGCTAGCTATTAATTGAATAATCGTTTCATTTAATTGAAAGCCTTCAACTACTTCTTTTTATGGCTATATAAATCTTCCGTTTAACCAATCGAATCTTGGAACGTACAGTTTAATGAAAAGATAATCCTATGTAAATCTTGACGAGTTGATAGGTAAGTACATACACATATGGCTGTTTAAAATATGATTAGTTAGGTATGTAAGTATATTTAATGTTGTATATGTAGATACGAAAGGAAAAAAAAAAGGGTAAGAAAAGATCAAAGGAGAGTGATGTAAGTTGAGTTGTGTAAGGAATGTATGATTTCTCAAAATAATTTTAAGGGTGCATGAAAGATAACAATATAATTGGTAACTATGAGTTATATGAGAAAAATGTAGGATATCCTCCACGTGCAATGATTATATTAGTATGAATTCATGCATCATTTTTCCACAAATGAGAGTGAGAGATAACATTAGAGCTTTCCTTTCACTTTTAGAGGATTGATCTCATTACAAGTCTTTTGACTATTTAAAACATAAATAAAATTATGTCTTCTATTTCCTGCCTAATAGAAAAAATATTTTTTAATAAATAACTTATTCCTATATTTCAATGTAATACATGAATATATGTACCAATAAAAATATGTAATATATAAATTTAACGTTGTTAAGTTTTATATTTTTTAAAGGAAATGTTGTTAAGTTTATACTCCGTATTTCTTATAACTTAATTTCTTTAATTAGTGAATACTAGATATCTCTGAAGAGACTTTTAATTAGTGAATAAGTTCAATGCTTACATCTTGCCCTCTTATTTTTTTCTTTTGGACTATATCATAATTTTATCAAAAATCTAGTTTTCATAATTTATCTATCTTTCTTATGCTTACTGTATTTCCTATTATTTCCTATTATATGGCTCTTTCTTATGATAATTGACAACCTAATAGGCCGTCAGACAATCAACTACTCCATACTAATTGTCCATGTCACAGCACACCATACAACCAAATTAATAATCAAAATCTTATCATGTGGACCGTTGCCACATGTACTTGTAACAATCTATGTGTTTAAAGGCTTGTTCGTTTAGCTTAATTTCAGTTCTTAATTTTTTATTTTTTTTTCATAAAGAATTCATTTCATTTCAATTTAGTTCTATTAAGCCCCAATCAGTTTAATCTAATTCAATTCAATTGTTTTCAGTAAATCAGAACAAGTTCTAAGTAACCATCTTAAAATAAATAGTAATACGGAGTATTATATTCGGGACCCACGATGACAATATTATAAGAATTTAATAATGACACTCTACTTGACTACTTCACTAGTTGTCCTTTGTCATGTATGAAAACAACCAATGAAATTAGTACGTCTTATCAATTAAAAACGAAAAAATCATAAAAAACGAGTGTCAAATCAGTAAAATTCGTAGAAAATCCAAACAAAAAATAATGAAAAATTCAATAATTTCCCAACTTTCGCCCAGATTTCCTCTTCCTTTCTGTTGTCAATTCCCAACTGCCCCTTCAAAAACCAACCTTCTCCCCTTCTTTCTCACTCCTCAATTCACTCTAACAACAAAACCCCATTTCGGGAGAGAGAAAATGAGCTCCTTTCATGGCGCCGCAGTCGTCGCCGGTGCCGGAGATGGTAGTTCCGGCGGCGTTTCCGGTGGTGGGTTTGATCAGAATGTGCTTGTGATGAGACACGGTGATCGGATGGATAACTTTGATCCGAAGTGGGTTACGACGGCGGAGCGGCCGTGGGATCCGCCCCTTTTTTATGCCGGAAAAATCAGAGCGTATAATGTTGGTACTGAGTTTCGAACTCGAATCGGGTTTCCAATTCATCGGGTTTTTGTTTCTCCTTTTCTTCGATGTATTCAGACTGCTTCTGAGGTTGTTTCTGCTTTATGCTCTGGTGGGTCTGATGCTTCTTCCTCCTTTGACCCTTCTAAAGTTAAGGTATTTTTTTTTTAATGATTTTTTGACTTTTGTTGTTGTTTGGGTGATTAAATTGGTGATTTTAGTTACCCTTCTAAGTTAAGGTATGATGATATTTTTTTGATTCTTGTTGTTGTTTTGGGTGATTAATTTGGTGACTTTAATTACCTTTTTAAAGTTAAGGTATGATGATCTTTTTGACTTTTGTTGCTGTTTGGGTGGTTCAATTGGTGGATTGAATACCCTTATAAAGTTAATGTATAATTTATTTATTTTTATGATCCTTTTTGACTTTTGTTGATGTTTGGGTGATTAAATTGGTGAATTGAATTGACTTATGATTTTTTTTATTTTTTGTTTGATGGGTGTTAGACTGTTAATTAATGTTTAGTGTAGCTGAAATATGGAATTGAATAATGATTAAACTGACCTTATGATCAGTATAAATCTATATGATTTGTGATACTGATGTTAATTTATGAGAAAGTTGATGAGTGATGAATTGTCTGGCTATGTTTTACTGATATTTAGTGAATCAGGATATATGCAATTTGGATTGAACTGTGCTGGTTAATGTGTCTGCTGTCATTAAGTTGCTAGGAAAGATTCGATTTTGGGATGAATCTGATCATTAGATGTGAAAAATCTTTGTGAAATATTGAGTAATGAGGGACCTTTTTTTCGGACTGGAGAAGTGGATTGAAAGATACTAGTTTGGTGCTTGGAAATTGGGTGTACACATTCTGAGAGGGAGGAGAATCTTTACTACGTGAGAGTGTGATATCAAGGGAGAGCTAGAAGAAAATTTTGGAAGGAAAAGGGACACAGAGAGAGGGTGGAGGTGTAGAGATAGACTGTAAGACACTAAGACTTGTAATTGTGGAGAATGTACTTGTAATTATGTGGCCTATGATTGGATATCAGTAAAGAAAAATGGATTGACATGGTTTTTGAAAGGCCATGTCCTAGATATTGTAGGTTGTTGCTATTGGTAGAAGAAAATAGAAAGACTGGGAATCTTTTTGTGCCCTTCACCCAGCGCAAAATAATGCTAATCAAAGGTTTTTTTCTGACAAATTTTCCTTATTTTTAATACTTGATGGAAACTTGCTTTAGTCCATCATCTTCAATATTTTATAGAAATTTATGAAAATTATTACTGGGGCATGTTATTAAGAAAGACTAAAGAGAGAATGGTTAATTGTTGAACTGAAGTGTAGGGAAGGGTGAAGTTTTCCACAAAAAAATGAAATTACCACTCCACCCTCCCTCTCTTTGTTCATTACGAACTAGTTCTTTGTTTAGGTAGAGTAATGTTCCTGCATATTCTTATCGGCACTCCAGACAAAAGCAAATTGTGTAATGTAGAGTAATGTGTATTTACGTACTATCTAGGGGTTGGGTTTTGGGCTGTTTACCTCTGCTTGTTGCCTTGATTAGTCTTAGAACAGGTATCGACCAAAGAGGTTGTTGTGTCAACCTGATCATCTCATGCATTAGTTAAAAATCCATTCTCCCTCTCTCTTTGTCTCCTCTCACCTTCATTGAACTTCAGTATTTTTTCAAAGATCCCTAAATGCATCAGCTATATTTTGCTTGTGTGAGGGTCAAATCCAGACATGTCGGCCTTGCCTTATTTGACTACCTCTTTGGAATTTCCTTTCTTGCATGTTCATTACTTATTCTCCTTTTTCCCTTTTCATTTGTAACCATCATTCATTTTTTCAAAAATAAAATAAATAAATAAATTAGCAGAATTTAAGTTGAGTTGAATGCAAATTATATGTTTTTGTCAGTTGAAAGGAATGGTGGATTGGATACTTAAGGAATTGCTGTCTGTCATGAAAATCTTTGTGTGCACTGTGCAGTCCTGGGTGTCGACGTGTCGTATTATTGTCATGGTAAAATATGTGCAACCAGTCTTTGAAGCTGCTGAAGAGTTAGCTGTCAAGTGTTAAAATTTCTACTTGGTTTTCAAAAAGACGTGTTCTTCCTCTTTTAACTATGCTTCAGTGACAATTTCAATTGAGATTGAGATTTTGTACACAATTGCATCATGGCAATTGTGTTTTGAGTAATGGTAAATGGACCTGCTTAAAATTCTTGAATACTTAAAATTCTTGAATACACAACTACACAAGATTTTAATTGTAAAAGTAAGGAAACATAGATAAGCCATTCAAACCAACTGTTTAATTTTCTCAACTACATTGCAGGTTTCCATTGAATATGGGTTGTGTGAGATGCTGTGTAGAGAAGCTATAAGACCTGAATATGCACCTAAAGATGGTGTTTTTCATTTTAACATTTCCGAGCTTGAAGCTATGTTACCTGCTGGAACTGTAGATCATACTGTTGAAAGAATTTATCAAGAGGTAACAATACCATTTTCTTTATTTGGGAATGATACTACTAAATGCATACTTCGTAGTATGTAAATACACTTAATTTTGTCCTCACCTGAATCCTCTTTTGGATCAAATATAGATGCCACGATGGCAAGAAACAGTTTTTGGCTCTAGAAGCAGATACGAGCATGTCATCCAGGCACTTGCAGATAAATACCCTAAAGAGAATTTGTTGCTAGTTACACATGGTAAGTTTTATTTGCTGCATTTTATTTATTTTTTTTGAATTCTGTAAATTTAAATGGCATACCGTAGAAGGTTATGTTTTTACTAAAATTTGACTGTTGCTGTGGAGAAGCTACTAATGCAATGTGGTATAAAGTACTCCGTATAATAAATTGAACCAGAAGATGTTTCATAATGTTGAGACTTGTATGAGTAAACAGCTTCCTTACTGTTTTGTACAGAGTATTACTATAATGCACTTTCTCATTGTTCAGGCTTAGTATTGTACGTCCCTTGTCTTCCCGTAATACTCTCCAAAGAGGGCCCAGGTGATCTTAGGTTCTTAGGTAGAGCACATAGTGAGCTAGGGCAATTGCCCTTTTTCTGGTTTAAGGGTGAAGTGAAGAGAGTTGCAGGGGGCTGGATGTATTTGACATGCTTGTATTCATTACTTTTCTGGCTGGGTGTATTTGACATGCTTGTAATTATTACTTTTACATTTCTGCATTTCTTTTTCATTATTGACCGTCATTTCTTCACTCATTTCATGCTTCTGAAGCGAAGTTTCTAAGTATGTGACTTTCATCTTGTTTATATGCAGGGGAAGGTGTTGGAACATCAGTGTCAACATTTAAGAAAGATGTTACTGTTTATGAAGTAAACTACTGTGCTTACTCACATGCGAGAAGGCGTATCACCTTTGGAGAAAACGGATCAGTTACTGCTGGAAGCTTTCAGTTGGTCACTGATCCACACATAACTGGTATTGAGTACACTCCATCAAATAGCTTGGCTGATGGAGTATGAGCTCAACATTGGGACTCAGACTGGTGCCAAGATTTATGAATAATTGTTTGCTGCTACATTCAATCTGATATACGGAAGACTTGAGCTATTCATTGTCATCTGTAGCTTGTTAAATTATATTTCAACAAGGCTTCAGATAATTAGTTGTACAAGATGTTACTCACGAGCAATTTGTTTCATCTTCTTTCTTCGCCCTCAACATATGAGTTCAAAGTCTCAGTCATAACCAATTTAGAATTAAAATCATCATAACTAGATAAAGATAATTCATAAATCAGATGCAAATGTTAAGCACCGAAGTAGATGAATCAGAGTAGAAGCTAAGTAGAGTCTTTGAGGGAAAAAAAAAAAAAAAAAAAAAAAAAAAAAAAAACTTACCAGAACTACAGAAAATCTGCTATATTGAGTCAGAACATAAGCTACAGGTTAGCTGTTCAGATGATCCTATCTACCAGCGAGGAGGGCTTGGTAATGGCTCTATCTCATCAAACACATCTGATGCGAAGTCATCGAAAAAGCTGTCAGGTGCTACATGGTTGTCCTCCCGCTTTACTCTTGTTTCACCACTCACACCCCCTCCACCAAAGCACGAAAAAAAGTGAACCCCATCATTGATGAGTGCAGGCTCATTGATGTATCCAAAGGGTGCAAAAAAGCTATAATCAAGCCTGTCAATGAGCTCCTGTGTTTCTGGAAGGAATGGAAAGTCTGTTTGGAAGGGTGGAAGTGGAATCGAGGGAAAGGAAGGCATTTCAAGTAGTTGCAAGTCGGTATGGTTGCAGTATGTGTTCAAGGGAATTGGATCAAGATAAGTTGCACTTTTAGCTTCAAAACACGGACAACTGTGGTTAACTGAACCAGGAAACGGTATTAGTTCCATGGTTTTCTTGCCTGTGCTGCTGTTAGAAGACGAGTTAAGAGATTGTGCTTTGGAGGATGATTCTCCCTCCATTGAAGAATTCTTGGAGACCTGAGAATCAGAAGAAAGTCGATTTTAAAACGTCAATAAAACAACATGAAGTGGTTAAACTATTTAACACCATCATATGAATATTCAAACAACACTAAACTATTTAAAGTACTTTGTAAAATTTACCATAATATCATTTATATACTCAACTTAAATTATGTGAAATTAAGTTCAATTCTACTATCAAGTTCATCCTCTTTACACCACACCATTTAATTAAGGATATGTTCGATCATTCTAAAATGTTTACCTCGCGAAAGTGAGGACGATCCTTGGAAGAAGAAGCAGAAGATTTGTGCTTCTTATTAGGACGAGTAGGAGATTGAGAGTGCAAAAGCCTAGCCAATCTCTTTTGCCTGCTACTCCAGAAATTCTTTACATCATTATCAGTTCTTCCTGCCAAATATGTCGCAATTTTTGCCCATTTATTCCCGAATTCTCCCTGCAATTCTATCACCATTCTTTCTTCTTCTGCTGTAAACTTGCACCCACTTCAAAAATTCAAAAAAAAAAACATTAATCGATCAGAAATTATGGAACACATAACAATAAAAAAAGATTACACCAAAATTAATTCAAACCCATTTTTAATTGATCAATTTAATATTTATTACAAGAAATTAACAAAAAATTGAGACTAGAATTTGATTAGTGGATGAAAAGTATTGCAAACAAACTTGCTAATTTCTGAAATACTAATACGTAGTATTGAACATTATACAGTAAAAAAAAATTACTTTTTCTTCTAAGAAATCACATTCAAACTTCTTTTAACAAATTAAATTCATACAAAATATCGAAACAGAAATGAACAATATGAGTATAGGAGATTATATGTGTAGAAAATCATGGAATCCATCACACAAACTCATAATATTACCACGAACAAAAACTCACACGTTCATAACATTAAAACATTAAAAAGGACGTATATGATGTTACATCAAATAAAAACTAAAACGGAATAAAATAGAAAGCAAACGTACTTTTTTAAGTTGGGACGAAGTTTATTAACCCAACGAAGACGACACGATTTGCCAGTACGTTGAAGAAGGCCTTTGGATCGAATGGAGCTCCAGTCACGAGGACCATAATTCTTAACATGGTTGATTAAAACTTGATCTTCTTCGGGTTTCCAAGGCCCTTTCCTAATCATTATACTAGTAACACTACTATTATTATTATTATTATTGTAGTGATGATAGTATTTGTTGGATTTGGCGTGATTATTTTTGAAAAAAGAAGAGTTGTCCATTTTGTTGGAGTATCTAATTGAGAGAAGATAATTGAAATTGTGAAAATGGAAAGTGACGGTTAAAAGAGTTGGTTAATGAGTTAAAGAGAGGGTGTAATTGTTGTCCCACACTCCCACATTCCCCTATTTTTTCGCTCCTCTTCAACCCTCATTTCAGTCATTTCTATTTTTCATTGGTTAAATATTCTTGGATTCTTCTTCTTTTTTTTTCCAACTTTTTTTATTTAATTAATTTTAATTTAAATTTTAAGATGGACGTGAAAGTGGCTTGAAGTATTTCCTCAAAAAAAAAAAAAAAAAAAAAAAAGAAAGTGGCTTGAAGTATAAAATTTTTTATATATTTTTTTTTTTGATGTGGGCTTAAACTTAAAGTATAAGTTGATGAAATATATATTGTTTTGTTTTGTTTTGTTTTGATTTTTATGAGTTAAGCACAAAATCAGGTACTCAATTCTTCCTTTTTTCACCGTTTAGGTACTCAATTATTTTTACTTTGCTTTTGGGTACTGAGTTAAGAATTCCGGCCAAAAAAAAAATCAGCCAAAGAATTCAGTACCTTGGGTTAAAGAATTTAGTACCTTTGGTTAAGAGTTTGTGGGCCCCACCCGATTAAAAAATTCACGGGTCAACCTATTTTTTTTCCCTTTCTTTTTCTTTATTCCCCCCTTTTGCTCCTTTATTCTTTCCCATTTCTGAAAACATTGTTGCGTCACTTTCGAAGAACAACGAGCAACCTTGGGCTCGATTCTGGGGAAAACGACACCAAAAGCCGCCATTTTTTTGAGGTAAGCTCAACTTCTCATCGTTTATGTTGTTAATTTGATATAAATTTTGGATTTTTTGCCCATTTGTTGATGTTTGTTGCGACCTAGGGTTTTTGATATTTTGGGTTTTTTTTTGAACAAATTGATGATGTCGATTGGTTGTGTTTTTCGTGTTAAATTTGTTGCTTTGTTGTTGTTTGTTGTTGGATTAAGGTAGTGTTGTTGTTGAATGTTGATTTCATGTTGTTTACAATGTGCAAGGGTTGGATTAGTTTATATGTTTTTCGCACTAAATGGTGTTGATGATTTGTTGTTAATCATCAACACCATTTCATCCCTCAATTCAATAGGGTGAGGCATGTCAACCCATTCAAAGTAATTGCATCCATTGTAGCATTTGTAATTCTCACAAATTTTTCCTTGATATCCTTTGCATAGCCCTTCTGTTACAGTGGCAGTAGTCCATGATATGCACCTTACTGTTTCTGTTTTTTCAAATTTGCAGGAGGCTGATTTTGTGGTTGGACAGAAGAAGCAACAGTAGGGGCAGACTTGAAGTACCAGCAGCAAGGAAGCAGTAGCAACTTCTGTTTCTGTGTTTTTTTTTTATTATTTTTTTTCTATAAAATCTGGGAAAACCTTGTTGAAGAATTTATGTCTAAATAATCATGGTCAGTGAACCTGTTTTGATGAATTTTGTTGCTGGGTATACTGCTACAGATTCTGTCTTGCTGTTTTTTTTTTTTTTTTAAAAATTGAATCAGGGACAAATGGTTTTGGATGAATTTTGTTAAGCAACAATGGCTGATTTTGTGGCTGGACAGAAGAAGCAGCAGCAGGGGCAGACTTGAAGTACCAGCAGCAGGGGAAGCAGCAACAACTTCTGTTTCTGTGTTTTTATTTTTTTTATTATTTTTTTTCTACAAAATCTGGGAAAACCTTGAAGAATTTCTGCCTAAATAAACATGGTCAATGAACCTGTTTTGATGAATTTTGTTGTTGGTTAAACTGCTACAGATTCTGTCTTGTTGTTTTTGTTTTTTTTTTTATTGAAATTGAATCAGTGACAAATGGTTTTGGATGAATTTTGTTAAGCAACAATGGTGATTCTGCCAGGTTCATGCCCCTTTAAATAGAGAAACTAACGGCTAGTTTCTTAGTCAAATTTAATACATTTATTTATTTATTTATTTAAAAAAATATTAATTTTTTAATTAGGTATGGGGCCCACATACTCTTAACCAAAGGTACTAAATTCTTTAACCCAAGGTACTGAATTCTTTGGCTGATTTATTTTTTTTGGCCGGAATTCTTAACTCAGTACCTAAAAGAAAAGTAAAAAAAATTGAGTACCTAAAAGGTGAAATTTTTAAGAATTGAGTACCTAATTGTACTCTTAACTCGATTTTTATACGAGTAACTAATTTAGTTCCCGTGCGATGTACGTGTTAAACAAACACGTTGTGAAATTTATTTACAATATAAAGAAAGAAAATTTTTTACTCTTTAAATTTTTTTTGTATACATGGTAAGTAATTAATATATATATATATAAAGGAAAATGTACAAATAATGCAATTTTTTCATCGATTTGCATGCGTATCGAAAAATGTTCATTTAAGGTTTTAGGGGTCGTTTTAGTTCTTAAGGGTCCGAATTGAGCTTGAAATTGTCAAAAAAAATAATGTAAGTGTCTCATTTTGCGTAACAATGCATTGCAACAAAACATAAATTACATGAAAGATTTATTCTAATCGTGCATCGTACGGAATAACCTAGTTATAAAACCATTCAAATATATATATATATATATATATATATATATATATATATATATATATAAATCAACTAAAAAAAACCCTAGCCTCCTCTCTCTCTTCTCTCTCCTAAACTTTAGCCTCCACTGTCAATTTTGAAGGGGCTTTCATCGGATTTCACCTGTGGAAAGCCCCAAATTTTATTTCCTTTCAAGTTTTTTAATTTGTTCTAGGTTACAATAATGTCTCCCTCGAAAGAAAGGGCTTATCTCTTTCGAAAGACAAGGTTTTTTCGATCTCCTTCGAAAGACAAGGTTTTCCGGACTCCTTCGAAAGACAAGGTTTTATTTGTGTTTAATTTGGTCTCTGGTTGTGTGGGGCTACTATTGATTATGGCTCGGATTCGGGTTACAGAATCAACACAAGAATTTTCTTTCTCACAAAATTGCGAAGCGGCGACGGATCCACTCAAAAAGTTGTATGAGACAACGAACCGAGAATGTGCCGAATTGTTATATTTATGTATTTGGATTCTTAGCCCTTCCTCGATTAATTCTTGTTTGATTTTGCTAAATTCGTTTTCATTATCGTTAATTGTCAATTGTAGATGTCGTATGGTTATTATTAATGAAATTTAATGTCCTAGGACTTCTTTCAAAAATATATATATATATATATATATATATAAAATAAAATAAAGCCTAAATAAAATTATTATATTTTTCAATAAGTTGACAAAATTTATTTGAGTCTATATACTCCGTATTAAATGATAGGGTATTATGAAACTTTTGGAATATATATTGATTCTTATGTCAACTTTGAGGACCATTTGAGACATGTAATGATCTCAAATATCTCAAATTCGAGAATTTTGACAAGGTACTTATATATGTTGTTCAATCACCCTGTGTATGGCCAAGCTAGCTAAATTAAACATCGGCTAAACTCTTTGTATCCTTATCAAGAATATCATTTATGAAATAAGTACTGTAAATTTTTCACTTCTTTCATTCCTTACTTACGGAGAATTTGTTTGGATTAAAAATGTCAATGACCTTAAAAGAAATAAAACAATATGTTGTATCTTTAATTTTAACAATTATACAATGTTAGATTGAAAATTTAATATTAAACAGAAAAACCTTGGTGAAACTTGAAAGCTATTTTCAACAAAGGGGATAATAGCTAGCTAGACTTTGATTTGGCTTTTGAGATTTTCTACATTTACCCGTGTGTGTTTATTTTGTTGTCGATTAAAAATTCATTTGCATTCACGCAAACAATCAATCCTCAAATATATCTATATTAATTATAAATTGAGATGGTCCGATAAATTTTTTGAAAAAATATTACAAATTATAAATCAAGACGGTCCAATGAATGTCACACCATTTCCGAGAAATTGTATTTCTAATTTCCAATATTAATGAAAAAGGAATATTATAAAGTTTTTTTTTTCCTCCTCACATATTAAAGCTTCTGGTGGTATTTCTTGTATTGTTGAACACAACCCGAATCCAAATCCAAAGATAAGAAAAATGGGATTGGGAGGTGTAACTCTGAAGCCCTCAACTTCACTCAATTATCTCCTCTTTAAGCCGAATCCCTTTTCCGGGTCAACCCGAATTTGCCTCAGAAGATCATCTCCTTTGTTTGCTGCTTCTTTCTCTTCTTCTTCTTCAGCTTCTGCTTCAATTGTCACCCATAATCAATCCCTTTCTCTTGGTCACTCCACTCGTCCTGATTTTCCTATTCTTCACCAGGTTTTTCTTTTAAAGATTTGATTTTGTAATTTTGTTCTTTTTGTTTTGGAAGTAATTTTATTGAATTATTATGTCATTTTGTATTTATTTATTTATTTATTTATTTATTTTTGTGGGATATTGTAATAATTTATTTATTTTGGAGTATTGTTTATGGGAATTGCAAAATTAATGATTTAGACGGAATTTGATCCTATGTCTTACCTCAAGACTTTATTGTCAACTAAGCTAGATAATTTTGTTAATTAAGTGTGTTAGTTGTGGTTTTTTATGTATTAGGAAATTGGAATTAGTGTTCTGTTTCTGGGGTATTAAGTTCATGGTTTCATGATAGCTTGAGTTAGTATATAAATCAAACGTTTGATATGTTTGGAGGAAACCGAATGGAATAGTATTGAACGAGATAGAGTGAAAGCAATGATATGTTTGGTGTTGTAATAGAATGGAATGGAATGGAATCAAATTACGGAAGGAGGGAGATTGAGGAGGGTAGCATGATGTTTTTCCATTGGGTTGGGAGGGTAACAAGGGTGTGGAATTACTCTGAAATAAGGAAAACATTCGGAAATAATATGCGTGTATCGTATTGATATTGTAATTTGGACTAGTAATGTGATCGTTGATTTGGGATAGAGCATAGAGGGAGAATCATTTCCTTGGGTTAGAGGTAATTTAAGGGTGAATATATAGCATAGTTTTATGTTATATGTGGTTTTCAATATTTGGAATGAGAGGGTGTTTATTTTTACTTTGGTAGTTGTATGACTTGGACAAGTTGATTCTTGTTTCCATGTGTTGGGATATGAGGTGGGGTGATTGTACTCTATCAGTGATTATACTTTTATCACAAGTTGACATAGAAGGGAGTAATCCTTATTTGTGTTGTACTCTTTCTGTGATTTGCTATTGGATTTCTCGGGCTTATATGGGTTGACTCTTATCTGTGGTCAATTAATATATATGGTGGTGTATCTGTCGTGATATACGATGGATTGTGATTTGATTCTGATGAGATTAGTGGATTGGTGTAAAAGTTGTTGTAATGCTGGGTCACTTCACTACGCTGCAGGAGGTAAATGGACGAAAGCTTGTTTACTTGGACAATGCCGCAACTTCTCAGAAGCCATCAGCAGTGTTGAAGGCTTTGCAAGCCTATTATGAAGAATACAACTCGAATGTGCACAGAGGGATACACTTTTTGAGGTGTTGATGCCCTGCTTAGAGCTGTTCTGATCATAATCTTCTTTCCTCTAAGAAATTAATTCTTCTCTGAAAATTCTTATCAGCAATTGAGGTCCTTAAGGACAAGGATTTCGTTAATGTTGGCTATGTTTCCTTTTCTTGTCTCAGATATGGATGCTAACTTGTTGAATATTATATTTCAGTGCAAAGGCAACAGATGGATACGAGCAAGCAAGGAAGAAGGTGGCAACATTCATTAATGCCAAAGAATCAAGTGAGATTATTTTCACGAGAAACGCTACAGAAGCAATCAATTTAGTGGCTTACTCATGGGGCCTCTCTAATATAACAGCTGGTGATGAGGTACACTACTACATGTCCATCTTTAATATTTGTCTGAAACCGGTGACTTGCAGTTATGGTAAACATATTTGATGTAAATTATGTCAATGATGTAAGCATAGTTGATTTCCCCATTTTTTCTTGATAGGAAAAATGGAAACTGTGGCCTAGATTATGTGCTACATAGAGAAATACTTCCAACAGGACAAACTAAATTTTTTTGAAGCAGTCAGAGTGTGTAAATTGGAAAAACTTATATCTGTATAATTCTTTGGAAGTAAAAGAGGGTGGATATTAGTAAAGTCGTTCCCTTCCTCAAATTCTACTCCGTTTTATACTTACACAATGATAATGGCATACAGTGTCTAAACTACTTGGGAGTTGAGGAGTGGGGACAACGAAAATTTTTGTAATATCATCCTTTTTCTGCTGCAAATTTGCTTGCAGATCATCCTTACTGTTGCAGAACATCATAGTGCTATTGTTCCATGGCAAATTGTAGCTCAGAAAACTGGTGCCGTTTTGAAATTTGTGAGTTTGACTGAAGATGAAGTTCCTGATGCCATGAAACTATTGGAGTTATTGTCAAAAAAGACAAAGCTTGTGGTTGTTCATCACGTCTCGAATGTGCTTGGTAAGCAAAGCTAATTTGTGCTTGATAGTTCTTTAGTAACTAACAATCTCAAAAAAAAAAAAAAAAAAAAAAAAGTAGATATAGCATTGGGAACCTCTCACAAGGGGAATACTAACTGGGATATGTAGTTAATATTGATGTCAGACAAATATCTTTGTTTACACTCTACAGAAATACACTGATTTTTGAGTGGCAGCACTCTTGTACACTATAGGGAAATATTCTCTAAGGTCCTTGAGTTTTGGTGTATTTTCAGAAAGAGTACTTGTCTCCGACTTAGCATTGATTCTGCAAGGCTCCCTATGCACAAGTGTGCAACTGAAGACCATATTTTTAGTGTTGGAAGATTCCTTGTCCTTTTCCGTGATACTTAATCATTGTACTTGAGAATATATCTGTGAAGTCTATTTATGACAAATAAAGTACAAAAAAAAAATTTACATCTTGTAGAGGCCTAGAGGGTACCTGATATAAAAATATTCTTTCAAGGTTCCTCAATTACAATCTTTGAGAATTGGAGATTCTCTATCAAATTATTGCATAGGTAATTTTTTTTTTTTGGTGTATTTTCAGAAAGATTCATGAATGAGGGACTGAACAAAGTGTAATTTTTTTTTTGTTCTTTCTTGCATAAGGTTTTTGATTACTTGGTACTTTTCAATTCATCTCTTGTAGCTTCAACTCTCCCCATAGTTGATATAGTGCGCTCAGCCCATGGTGTTGGAGCAAAAGTCTTAGTAGATGCTTGTCAAAGTGTTCCACATATGGTAGTTGATGTGCAGAGCCTTGATGCTGATTTTCTTGTTGCTTCTTCTCACAAGGTTTGGGTTTTCCCATAAATGCATTAGCAATCATTATTGAAATCTATTTAAACAATAAGTGAACAATGCTTCAGATGTGTGGACCTACAGGTATTGGATTCCTATATGGTAAAGAGGAACTCCTGGCAGCCATGCCTCCTTTCTTAGGTAGATTTTTTTTTTATTTATTTATTTCTTTTCTGCCTATAAAGTAATCAAGTTCTCTTGGCACTAGAGGCACTGTTATTCTTCTTACTCTGGTTAACTGCCTGAACATGTATCCACTTTTAGGTGGTGGCGAAATGATTGCTGATGTATATTTGGACCACTCCACTTATGCCGACCCGCCATCCAGGTAGGTGTCTTTTTTGAGTGAATAATTAGCAGCAGAAGCATATAGAGTTCCAAGCCACGTTAAAAGCTCTTCCAAAACATTATTTTTGCGCCTTTTTTTTTTTTTTTTTTTTTTTTTGCAATTGCTATCATATCATATTAATCTTCCTAGCTTTGAATGCTGATTGAATATTTGAATGTAGTATGTTTCTTATAACTAGTGCATCTTAATTTGTTACTGAAAATTTGGAATTTATGGACTACATGAACATGCATTGAAAATGTGAGATTTTATAATTGGTTTGTGTTGCCTAGATGAATTCTTATGTGCTGGTTCTAAGATTTGTTTTGATAATATGTTTCTATCTGTCTGAGTCAGATTTGAGGCTGGAACACCAGCAATTGGAGAGGCTATTGGCTTAGGAGCAGCTATAGATTATCTATCAGAAATCGGCATGGAGAAGATACATAATTATGAGGTTTGTTTCAGATCTTTAGCATAACACCCTAATTACAGCTTTGTATACTTTCATTGTTATATGAGCTAATATAGTCATGCGACTCGTGCCTTGGTCCAATTGGGAATTTCATTTAAATTTTGCATGCCTATGGAGTTTCAATATATTAAAGCTACTAAAGTCAAAATCAAGTGAAGCTTAAAGTTTCAAGGGCTTTCAACTTTTAATCTTTGGTGTAGGAACTTTATATGGACAAATTTTCTCTTTTTGAAGGATTTCCTAGCAGCATAGGCTTCTAAATATTGCTGTACAAGGTGTTATTATTAATAATGTCTGTAGATGGTTATAGCTGAGCTGTTGCCATTGCCATCTATATAGTGATGTTTGTGTCGATGCTTTAATTAATGGAAATAAAACATTTTTAACTCCTTATCCAAACTATATGACGGGGACTGGGAGGCTCATATTAGTGAAGCTAGTAAATGAAAGAATAATTTCGTATGCCAGCGAGGGTAGTGTAATGATTCGTCCAATGTATGCAAGACGCGGTCCCAAGGGTGATTGAGGTTAATAAAATTCTGCCTGAAAGCAGCTTGTGGCAGATTTGTTAAATGCAGTGTTGAATGTTGATGCAGTGAATGAAATAAAAGGGAGAGCTCTACAGAGAGTGTTATTTGTGTGATGCAATGTCTTTTCTTAGGAGACAATCTAAGCATCTCGAATGCTTAAAGCCCCTGTCATCTTCCTCAATGAATAATAACTAATGAAAAAAAATTACCCTTATCTCTAAATTCTTCTTAATATTCTCTGCTAATTACTTCTTGCTGTATTTGATTTATCAAAGGCTATTCACTTGGGTAATCTCAGATATTATTGACGATTTAAGCTTCACTATTGCATGGTCCTATTAAATGCAATGTCATTACTGCGTTACTTAT
The DNA here is from genome assembly GCF_001683475.1 of Chenopodium quinoa. Taxonomy (NCBI): domain Eukaryota; kingdom Viridiplantae; phylum Streptophyta; class Magnoliopsida; order Caryophyllales; family Amaranthaceae; genus Chenopodium; species Chenopodium quinoa. The sequence goes on from NW_018745454.1 coordinate 85,218, forward strand.
TTGAAGTTTCATAATTTTCTCCAGGTGGAATTGGCTAACTATCTATATGAAAAGCTAGCTTCTGTCCCTAAAGTTCGGATATATGGCCCTAAGCCATCCCAGACAGTCCGGCGAGCTGCTCTATGTTCATTTAATGTGGAGAACATACATCCAACTGATATTGCCACGTTTCTTGATCAACAGGTACTAAAAAAAATTCCTTTATTTCAGCCTCATCTCATGTGATGGAGAGCCCCTTTATGAGCCATATTGCTAAGAATCAATATATGCCTCCTTATAACCTTGTAATTGGTGATCTCCACCTTTGTTATCAATAAAATCATATTTTCCTACATTCCCCTCATCTCATTGGCCATTGTCATCATGAGTTCTTAACCGTCTTTGTAATATCCTTAAATCTTATGCTCTGGTGTCTAGTGAGAGAATAGCTAAGGGTCATCTTGATTCTTTGCACAATTTAACTAATCTTAGTAGCAAACATGTTGTCTTTTCTGAAGCCTGTATGATTTCCTTCTTCTCTCCCTTTATTTTTTGCTATTGATGTAGCCTATGAATTACTGAAAAGAACAGAAAAATATAAACTTCTGCTTCTCATTTTTTCTTCAGCATGGAGTGGCCATCAGGTCAGGCCACCATTGTGCGCAGCCTTTGCATCGTCATATAGGAACAAATGCCAGTGCTCGTGCTAGTTTATACTTCTACAACACCAAGGAGGATGTTGATCATTTCATTGAAGCACTCGATGACACAATTACATTTTTCAGTTCGTTCATGTCTAGCTGAAAGCATTTCTGTTCAGGCATGTAGTCTGTTTTAGATGGTTGTTTGATCATTTTGTACATTTGGTGTGATTTTTATCATTTTTAACATTCAACACAGATTTTATAATGGTTTTGAGTAATAATAAGATTGTTGAATACGATCTTGTGGGTGAAGATGTGATTAGCCAATGTATATTTCTTCTAAATACTGAGGTCCTGCTATATATTTGTGGCGCTACTTTGGTCTTTTTTTCCAAAGGTTTGTTATGCAAAATCAGCGCTAAGTTTGGTGGCTTGGGTCATTGTCTTTTAATTTTGGTAACCAGGATTTTCGGAATGCTATACAAAAGAAAAATCTTCAAAACATACATTTAGGAATAAGTGGTCGGTGATATATGAATTAGGAAACTATTCTAAAATTTCTAATACAACTATACAAGTAGTTAAACTTCGTTCTTCCACCTGTCCTATGGAGCATCATCTAGGTTTTTTTTTTTTTTATTTTTTTTTAATGTGGGGTAGGTGAAAATCAACTTTAAAGTGAGATAGTTTTTTTTTTTTTTTTTTTTTTTTTTTTGGGTGCGCTTTAAAGTGAGATAGTTAAAGTAGAAAATATTCCTTTTAAAAAAATGTTAAAATAGAAAATACATTAAATGGAGATAAGAAAACGAAACAATCTTTAAGACAAACCTAATGTAAGGGTCTGTTCTCTTACGTTGAAATTCAATTTAGTTCAGTCAGTTCAGTTCAGCTTCTAATTTCCTTTTCTTATAAAATATTCAGTTCAGTTCAGTCAGTTCCTAATTTCCTTTTATTATAAAATATTCAATTCAGTTCAGTTCAGTTTAGTTCAGCTCAGTTCAGTTCAGCTCAGTTCAGTTAATGAGAACAGACCCTAAGATAGGACAAACTTTAAGGAATGAACTGAGTAATTGTTGACCATATAGTCATTTGATGCATGCATCTCATACATTTAATTATTTAAATCGAATCATATATTTTATTAGGTTAACCCGAAGTTACTAAGAGAAAACCGAATCCGAAGTCATCCTGATTTTATCAAAATATCAAATTTATTAAGTTTTACGAAGAACTTTTTAATCACAACTCGAAATCCAACCCGAACTCCACCTATGAACCAAATTAGATTTATACGGTAAAACATTGCAAATTTAAAAACTGGTTTACTGAATTTTAATGGTTTATATAATAAAAGGTGTAATTAAATCACAACGATTGGGGTGGTGGCGCAGTTGGCTAGCGCGTAGGTCTCATAGCTTCTGAGTAATCCTGAGGTCGAGAGTTCGAGCCTCTCTCACCCCAATTTTTTTTTTCCCTTTTTTTTTTCCACTAATTACTCGTATTAACTAACCTATTTTCATTTTAACGCCTATATACTCGGAGTCCTCCATTGAAGCGCCCTTCTCAGCTTTCTCTCTCCTCCATTCAACCGCCTTCTCAGGTAATTTCTTTTTTATCATCGAATTTGAATTCTTAAGGTTTAATTTCATACTGTTGTTAATTTAATTATAGGTATAATCAACTTAGGGTTCTTCTAAGGTGGAGTATTGAACTTTTGTTTATAATTGCTGAAGTTATTAAAGCATATAATGACCAATTTTGTTGCTTGAATGAATTTTGTTATGTGCAATTTACGTTTATATTCTTATAAGAGAAAAATTTGTGTAACTTTAGAGCCTAATTTGATGATTAACGACCAATCTTGTTGCTTGAATGAATTTTGTTATGTGCAATTTACGTTGATATTCGACAAAAATTATATGTAACTTTAGAGCCTGCTTTGATGATTAAGTTAAGTTTGATTGCTATTGTGTTGTAATTTTGAGCCTAATCAAATCATCGACTCGAGTGGGGAAATAGTGAGGCTATAGTGAGGTTCGAGCTCAAGTCTATTCCTATTTAGGCTTGGATAAGAAGATGAAGGTGCCCCTTTATTTCAGGGAGGTCATGTAGGTATTTTTTTGGTGTTCCACCCTAATCTGGATTTGGGATCAGTTATGGGTGGTTAGGTTCCAGTCCTCTCCCAATTGTTTCGTGTAGGTATTGGTTTGGGATATATTATCTAATTACTAATGTATTTGCTGCAGATGGCTAGATGGGATGAGATTTTAAATCTTCCCGTGCAGAGTCCTCCAACATTGGAGTTTAGTGCTTCGGATGTAGTTTGGTCCAAGGTAGAAGGATGGCGAGATAATATAGATAGGGTTGCTCTTATACCGTTTGCTAGGGTAGATGATTTTATTAGGGGTGAATCATCGAACAAAGATTGCCCGACTGGGTTTCATGTTGAGGCTAGGAGGCATCGAAGTGCAAAGGCGTCGTACAAAGTCAAGGTTGATGGGGTGCTTGAGTATATCTTGTGAGTTTCAGTTTCCTTGTTCTTTATATGGTTTACTTTTCTTCATTTCTTGAGCATTAACATTATTTGTTGCTATATCGTTTACATTGAATCTCACATTTGGAAATAAATTAGTCTATCTCTACTCATTTCAAATTTTGTATGCTATTGTTGGTTTTACATTTCAAAATTCAAATCTGACATTAGGAAGTCATATTAATTTAAACATTTCATATTTTGTATTTTATCGTTGACTCGTGGGCTACATATTGCCATACTGCTAGAGGGATCTCTTTCCTCAGTTTTATTTCTTATAGGGTTTGATTAATTACTTGAACAAAGGGATTCTTTAATTGGGTTAACTTTCATTTAATTTCAAATGTGGTGACAAAAAAAATGAGATGAGATTTGATTAGTACAGCAAAATTTGAATTTCCCCCCAGAGTTGCAACAATTGGGAGCCTAAATATTCACCATAAGTTTTTATCATCCTTGTAGGAATATTTCATTCATCTAATCATACATTCTTGATTCTTCTAATTCTGACTTCATTATGACCTTTTCACCCTATAGGTACTGGTGTTCCTTTGGGCCAGATGACCATAGAAAAGGTGGAATTGTACGGCCAAGTAGAAACACTTATATCCCAAAAAAGAAATCTGCTGGACGTCCAGGTACAAAAAGGGGTTGCACCTGTCACTTCATCGTGAAACGCCTCATTGCCCGGCCTTCCGTTGCACTTATCATATATAATCAGGATAAACATGTTGACAAGAGTGGATTACCCTGTCATGGTCCACAAGATAAGAAAGCAGCCGGAACTCGTGCTATGTATGCTCCATACATCTCTGATGATCTTCGCCTGCGTGTTCATTCCCTATTATATGTTGGTGTACCTGTGGAAACCATTATGCAGAGACACAATGAATCAGTAGAGAAACAAGGGGGTCCTTTCAATCGTGATGATCTTCTAACGCATAGGTATGTAAGAAGACAAGAAAAACGAATAAGGCGATACAAGTATGAGCTAGATGCTGATGATGCTGTTAGCCTGAGTCTGTGGGTAGCAAATCATCCGACATGCGTTTTCTTTTATCAGGACTTTTCAGAGTCTGAGCCATTCACAGTTGGAATTCAAACTGAGTGGCAGTTGCAGCAAATGATACGATTTGGCAATCGTGGTCTTCTAGCCTCTGACTCGAGATTTGGAACCAACAAATTTAAGGTTTGTTCTGTTTTCTTTGTTACTATTCTATTTCTTATTTAATGTATCCATACAATTTTAAACTGATTATGATTACCCTTCTAGTGACTCTGTTGGTTTATGTAGTATCCGGTTCACAGCCTTCTCGTGTTCAATTCAGAGAACAAGGCTATTCCAATAGCTTGGGTAATTTCCCCAAGGTTTACAAGCAGAGATGCATTCAAGTGGATAAGGGCTCTACACAACAGGGTTTTAACAAAAGATCCTGCATGGAAGTTAGCTGGATTTGTTATTGATGATCCTTTAACTGACACTGGGGCGATCAGGTATGTCTTTTGGATCTAAAAAACCATTCTGGACCTGGCTGATATGTCAACCTTGTCTTATAATGTTATTTACTGGTACTTGCTGTGATTTATGAAGTGTCAGAGAGCAGCAATTAAATAATTATCTCACCCTTTCGTTAAATAGATTCTTGCTTCAAATATATATATTTTTTTATTGATTTTTTTCCCCCCCACTGAGAGAGGAGGAAGTGGGGTGTTCACTTGTCAGACAACTTAGCATTTGACTTGATGCAGAGCACATATAAATTAGAATATGAAACATTAAGCACAATTGATTCGAGTAATTCGACCTTGTACTACAAAGCTTAACTTCATGTTTTCTAGTAGACCAACACTTTGTTTGGATTAAAGGATATGGAGGGAAAGGAAGAGAGGTGAAATGGAGCCATGAAGGGATGGATTATCTTTCATTTGGATAAAAAATGAGGAAGGGAGGGAATTAGAGAGGAGAGAAACGGAGGGAGTAAATTGTAAGAAATTGATCTCTCCAACAATAGAGAGGTTATTCTTCCCTTCCCTCCCCTTCTTTTCCTTCCCCTTTCTCTATCCAAACACAATGTATAGAAGTCCCACATCTCTCTGATCAACCTCTGAAATGTTTGGGCACATTCATCTGTAAAGGTTTTTAATTTTGGAATGGCAGCATCATGTCTGACGTTTCTGAGTAAAATTTTTAATTCAACTGGTCTGCAATTTAATTAAGGCCTTGGCCCCCCCTTCCCACAATGGCACTACCTGTAGTGCTATACCTATTGAATTTGTATTAGTTCTGAAGCACTTTTCTATTTGAGTGGGGCTATGGGCATGACCGTATAAATAATTATATAAAACTGGGAATTCTTAAAATGAGACCATTTAAATATTGAAGTGTATTGACTATGATTCTTAGGAAACATATAATTTTACTAGGACCACAAAAGCTGGCTTCTAGTATGATGCTTAAAAAATTGCTTCTACGTAGTGTTATAAGTTGATATAATGAAGTGTGCATCTTGCTCATACATATGGTGACTTGCTCAGGGATATATTTGAGTGCTCTGTGCTGATATCTACATGGCGTATCCGTCATGCATTGCATAAAGCCCTAATGAAGAGATGTTCTCAAACTGAAATGCGAGTTCAAATATCACAACGGCTTGGGCAGGTTATTTCAGAGATCTGCACTGGACAAGGAGATGTGACTTTGTTTGATGGTTTAATGGAGGATTTTACGAGTAATTCTGAGTTTATGGAATACTTCAAGGCTGTGTGGTACCCCAGAATTGGTTAGTCAAGAACTTTTTAGTGTATTGTTCAACTTTAGAGGAATGTGAGGACTTGGTGGCATCATTCTTTATATGTTTGTCTAGAGTATATTTTTGTAGTATACTTGTGCTGATTGCCTGGCTGAGTTTTCCAACCTCACTCAATAATGTATTTCTCACTCTCTTGTTATGACTTGTGAGTGCTTTTACCTTCTTCCTTAACAATGGTTTTCCACTTGCCAGGGTTTTGGGCTACTAGTTTACAAACCCTTCCGCTTGCCAGCCAGGAGATGAGTGCAGCGATTGAATTTTATCATTGTCAGATGAATGTAAGAGTATTAAATGAGATGGATCACAGTGCATATCAACGTGTGGATTGGTTGGTCGATAAACTGTCCACCCAAGTGCATTCTTACCTTTGGCTTGATGAGTGTCCAGCAAAGCATGATTTTGCCCGATATTGGAGAGATGAGTGGATGGATGGGTTAACATCTTGGCGCAATTCATTGAAGATCCCAGACTCTGATGTTATTTTAGAAGGTCAATTTGCCAAAGTCATAGACCAACAAGATCAAGACAAAATATATCTGGTATCAAATCCTGGTTCTGAATTTTCAATTTGTAATTGCACTGTGTCCGAAAGTGGTAATTTGTGTGAGCATGTTTGCAAGGTTAGCTGGTTATGTCGGAAAAAAAAGTCTTCAATACCTTCTCTCAGTTTGCACCAATACAAGCAGGCATTGATCAAAATGCTGTGTTGTACGCCTCATGATTCCTTGATTCGTGATCATGCTGTTTCTCTATCAGCTTTTCTACAGACACAGCTAAATGCTTTAGCAGATTTTGACAGCAGTGAGAGAAACATCAATGAGATTGAGCAGCAAGCAGGATTTACAATGTCTTTGGATAATAATATTAGTTTGGCCATCGGACAACAAGGTCATACTGTGGTTTTAAGCAATGCTAATAGTAGGTTGCTAAGCAAAGGGTCTGTTGAAAAAGGGTCATGTAATGATGGTGCATTTCATGATGAAATGGAGATTGACCCTTCATCTATATGTATCTCACCTTCTGGTTTATTTGCTATGCATGGAATTCTTCCTGCTGATAGTCTGTCAGTAAACGGGGACAAAACTCTTCTGTCAGATTCCCGTGGTATGATGGATAATGAAGCTTCAAAAGATTGTGACACCTCAGATCAAGTTGATCCAGATGTTATGATGGAAGAGTCTCTATCTATAGATATCCCTCTCTCTAAAGAGTCCCAAGATCTGTGTTCAGTTATCAATCATGATTATGATGATTGTGGGGATAAAGTTGCTGGAGCAGTCGATTCTATTGATGACAACACTGTTCTTAAGTTCTATAAGAGGTCAAAAACCGCTAAAACAGTTGGGCGTCATCCAGCAAAGAAACGGAAAACCACAGATAAAGAGGATATGAGGAAAGAGATATGACCACTGAAGTAATTTACTTGTTTTAGTGAGAAATAATGTGCTGACTTTGTTGGTAAGAAGCAAACAGAGTTTTTTTGCTGCAAGTCTAGTTCATGTGGAGGTTTTTGACTCAGGAAGACCCTCAATGTGGTTATTACTGCTTTTGAGGAGGTTGAAGATCTCTAAATTTCTACTAGTATGTGATGACAGGTATGCCTGCTGACGACATTGTTTAACCATGTTATGTATCTACAAGGAGCAGTTCTGAGAAGTTCTTGAAGGCTCAGCAAGTCCTGATGGGTTCTCGAGAAGAGAGGTAATGCAGCCATGTAGGGGCCTGTGCAACCAAGCAAATGGCATGAAACAAGAATTGTCTTGTAATTTCTGAGTATATGCCGTAATTTTAAAACATGATATAGGAATTTTGGTGTTAACTTTGTGAATAGAACGATTTGCACTTTTAGATGTTTGAATGTAACTAAAATGAAAACTTGGTTATGCTCTGCAAAGCAGTAAGATGTTGGAAATCATAGCAATGTGGCTATTTTGCCACCTTCTAGTAGTTACCATTTATTTTTATGGAGTTAAAATTTCTGTGGAAATTATTTTTGGAAATAAAATGCTTGTTCAACTTTATCCTGTCATGCATGATGCTGTGACTCTTATTCATGGGGAATGGATTAATGCTTATGTAAATCTGGACTGTCCCAATCTTGGCTGTAGCTAAAAGGAAAAACAAAAAAACACACATAGACAGAAATTCTACATCCCTTCACCAGTCACATTCCATCATGTTAACATTGATAAGGATCTAATTCATCAATACTTCAACTAGTACTGCAGCTACAACTGTGATCACCATTGGCACTCGAAGCTAAACTGTCTTGCATAGAGGATAAAATAGCTCTCGTAAAATCTAGCATTTATACAACAATAATGCTGCAAGGATAAGTAACATCCAAAACAGTTCGAAACACAAAATTGTAAGGCTAAACTACATCGAATAGCTTTAAAGGGACAAACGATAATGTGCAAGTCAAAATACATTGAGATTTCACAAAAAACATGATCAGACTAAATTCTAGAGCGCAGGTATATGCACACTAGAATCAGCAATACAAAGAAACAAAATCAGACTTGTTTGTTTCCAGCAGCCTTTTCTTCCTTCCCAAGAGCAATAACAAGTTTCTTTAATATTGCTTCAGTAGGCTGGTGAGCATTCTCAATTGCTTTTGAAATAGATTGCCATTTCTCACCATGCTTAGGCTCTGCAGCAACACAACGTTTCAGCACATCCTTCTGCAAGTCCTCAGTTCCATGCTGAAGTTCAAATTTGTAATACAAAGCCCAGAAATCTCCAACATCTGGAGCAAGTGTTACTGCCCTGTTGAGCCAGCTCCTTGCCTTGTCCACCTTCCGGTCATGCCAAAACAGCTTGGCTACAGCAGCAGTGACATGGGGATCCTGATCACACTTAGTAAGGGCATCTGAGCTCTTCGCTTTACGTTGAGGGCGAGGAGCAATCTCAATTTGAGTCGCCCATAATATACCACTGTTTGGACATTCTTGTAGAGCCTTTGCCAACAAGTTATCAGCCTCTTTCTTGTTGCCGTGCCTAAGTTCAGCTCTAACAGCAGCAAGCCACAGATCAGGGCTATGAGGATTCCTTTTCCTAGCCATAGTTAGAATTGCTCGAGCTTTACTCAGTCCAGTCATCTTCTCTTCAAGTTTTGCAAGTGAAAGCCATAGAGGAATACATTGTGGGCAGTTTTTATGACCAGATACATAAGCTTCTTTAGCCTTCTCTAGCTCTCCACACCGTTCATGAAGCTGTCCAAGCATCAACCACAACTTGAAGAATGATGGGAAGCGTTGCAGGCCTTCATCAAGCAGCCTCTTCTCTTCTGCAACATTACCAAGTTCTCTCTCTGCAATGGCGGATTTCATCCATACTCTTTCACTGCCACCTCTTTCTCGGGCCTTAGCAAGGAGTATTTTTGCCCTTTCAGGTTCATGGTTTTCAAATTCAAGTTTGAAAGCAGCAAGCCAAATCTCCTCAGAGTTTGGAATAGCTGCATAAGCTTCCTGGAGGATTGCTCGAGCAGCAGGCACATCACCAGCAATCCATTTTTCTTTAGCACCCATAAGCCAAAGAACTTCAGCTTGGGGCACATAAGTAACTGCTCTCCGTAACAAGGCATCAAGAGAATCCTTAGTTCCATGACTCTTCTCCAGTTGTGCTGCTTTAAGCCATATACTCTTCTTTGTCAAGAAGACAGAAATAGCATGAGCGTATATAGCCCTTGCAGTTTCAACAGACCCTCTCTTCTTGCATTCTTCAGCATCAGCTACCCATGTTCTCTTCCTATCTTCTTCCTCAACCCCAACACCAACAGTGTGTTTAATTATAGCTTGGCAGGTGACAACAGACCCAGCACGCTCAGCAGCCTCAGCTTCTTTCATCCAAGCTTCTCTGTTGATGACAACTCCCTCTCTTTGTAGGGCCCTGATACCCCTGTCTATGATCTTCTCAACCATTGTAATATTACCATTAGCTTCCTCCAACTTTGCTGCAGTAATCCAAATAGCTGACTCTTTTGGGAGATACAACCTGGCCCTGTTTAGCACTTTCTTTGCCGTATCATATGTTTCCAGCCTAGCAAGAGCAAGCCAGAATTCTACTTGCAAGGGGCAGGACTCCACAGCCCTATAAAGTAATATGCTAGCTTGCTCCTCATCAGCAAGCTCAATAACTGCCTTCCACAGCCTCACAGAACTAGCTATATGTTCAAGCCCCTTCCTTAGCACCCTACTCTTTTGTACATGATCTTGCTCCAATTTAGCAGCCTGAAGCCACAACTTCACAGAAGTTGGAATCATTTTAACTCCCCTAGCCATCACAGCCTTGGCGTCATCAGGGTTTGCCAAACGACAGGCCTCCAGCCAAACATCCTCGTTCTTGGGACACTCCTCACATCCCTTCTCAATTAACAATCTAGCCTCTTTAATCTTGCCAGCAACCTCCTCTAGCCTTGCAGCTGCTATCCAACCAGGCGGATGCTTTGGATTGGTTTGTATGACAGATTTTAATAGCAGCCTAGCCTTCTTAATATCTGAAATCTCTGCATCACTGGTAAGCTTCATACTTTTAAGATCAGTCAAATACCCTTTAGGATCAACAACCGTCTGCCCTGACACAGAATCAGATAACCTGTCAAGCTTCAGTGATAACACCGTACCCCTACCCTCACCAACGGCAGTCAAATCCGTAACAGGGGTCTGTGCCCAAGGTGTCTCTGTTCCACCAACGCCCCTACTCTTTGGATCAAGGGCCGTAACATGCTCTTTCTCCTGCCTAGCCTTCTCAAGAAGTGTATCAGGCACAGGCACAAAACTCTCAAACCTCTTCTTCTTATTCCTCATTGAATAATCCCCAATCTCAGGAAGATTGTCCCACTCCTCCACCGTCACAGTATGCAACTTCCTCTTCAAATCAGCAAACTGCTCAGTAATCTTAGGATTAGAAGCCCGATACTTCTCAATCTCTTCCTTCAATCTAGCCTCCCTCCTATCCTTCCTCCTTGAATCCATCCTCTTATCAATAGCCTCCCAGACCGCATCCGCCTCCTTATCGTCCTCATCGTACTCAGCCGAGGCAAACAAACCAACATCATTCCCCTCAAATTCATCAAAATTCTGATTCTCATCATACCCTTTATCCTCCCCTTCCTCCTCATCACCCTCCTCATCAGCTCCCTTCCCCTCCCCTGCCCCTGCCCCGGCCCCGGAACCTGCCCTCGTCCCCGCCCCCGCCCCTGCCCCATATCCGGAACCGCCACACTCCCAATCGGAGCAGCAGAGCGGTCAGGCATATCCATAACCGGTCTAGACGGCCCAATATCAGACCGGGTCGTAAACCCGGTAGCTCCACGACCCAACCCAGCAACATAATTTGATGGTGGTTTCAAATACATAAAATCAAGATTACTCTTTGATTGCACAGGAGCTTGCATACCTCCGCAAAAAGGGATATACAGGGATAAAGTTGAATTCAATTGAATACCCAAATCAGCAATTAAACAATCAAAATCCCCAATTAATCTTTTGGATGATGATAACAAACATTGTCGTTCAATTGGGAGGCCTAATCTATCAAAAATAATCTGGTGAAGATTCCCTAAAGTAGTTGAATTAGGGTTTACATGAAGAACTAGGGTTTTATTGTCAAAAGTATTGAGATAAACCATGATTGTAAAATTGAGAACAAGTACCTGGAAACGGAGATGCTACCTTAATCGTCGATGAACTCTTCGATTTGCAGAGAAATGCTGTAGTCGTAGAGTGTAGAGGATACAGAATTTTGTTTTCCACAAATGAAATTTTTTTTGGCGGTTCTTCGAGAATCCAATTAACCTTTACTCCGCATTAGGCTATGGTAAGTCGGCTATGTTAGAGCAAGTTTAGCCCACATCATTTTATGTGGTCTTATTGAAATGATGTCATCGAATTCTTGTTAAAACTCACTAAGATTTACATAAATTTATCAAAATGATATCATCAAGTTTAGCAAGTTTAAGATTTGGGGTGACATCATCATTTTGAGTCTTAAGATTTATACTTGAGACTTTTCCCATTTTCCTTCAAAAATCAAGTCTCAAGTTGAGTCTTGAAATTTTAAAACTTATCTTAAAACTTGAGATTGGGATATACTTCACTTTTATTTTTATTATCCTTTTTTTTCTTTTACACTTTTCTACATATAATATGTCAAATATTTAAGTTTTAGGGCTGGGCGGCGGATTTCGGGGTCAAGGGAGATCAGGATTAGGGTTTTTCGGGGCTTGGGGAGGTTTTTTTCGGTGGGATTTGTTAAACATCGCCCGCAAATCTCCACATAAAGCCCACAAAATTCACTTGATTTGACAATATTGCCCTTGACCTAAAAAAAACACTCACACTCTCATCACTCACACTCTCATCGCTCATCTTCTTTCAACATCTCAAAAAAAAAAAATATATTCAAACAACGGCAATGTCGAGGCGGCAAGGCAAGGAATTGGCGGCGGCGGCGGAGGGAAGGAGGTCTCAAGGAGGCAAGGTACAATTTGTAAAAAAAAAAAAGGGAAAACCGCCGTGACGGAGGAGGGGCGCCTTGGCCGGACGCCAAGCCAGCGGTGGTGGCGCCAGCTGCAGAAGCCGCAACCAGTAGGATGGCGCCTGGGCTGGACGCCATAGCCACGGTTGTGGCGTTTATTCAAAGCGTCGCAGCCGTGGCTATGGCGTCCAGCCCAGGCGCCAGCCCACTGGTTGCGGCGTCTGCAGCTGGCGCCACCACCGCTGGCTGGGCGTCCAGCCAAGGCGCCCCCCCCCCTTTTTTTTTATATTTGTATTAAAATATTTTTTTTTTGTGTAATATCTTTTTCAATTGTTTTTATATTTTGTTGTTTATTTTTATAAATTTTTTCAATTTTGTTGTATTTTTTCTATGTTTATATTTTGTTTACAATTATTTGTTTGTTTTATTTGTACATTTTAAAAATACAACTATTTTTTCTATGTTTATATTTTGTTTACAATTATTTGTTTGTTTTATTTGTACATTTTTATTTTTATTCTCAATTTCAATTTGTTAGTACATTTTTTTGTTCATTTGATATTGTTTTTGGTTAGTTAATTTATTTTAATTTTTATTATTGATATTGTTTTTGGCTAGTTAATTTAATTTAATTGGGAATGAATTATTTATGTTTATATATATTCTTATGTGTTGGTTTTATTTCCTTTCTTAGTGTATTTTTTATTCTATTATTTTTATTTAAGTGTTTTGTTAATTTCTTTATTATGTTAATTTGTTAGTATGTTTTTAGTTTATTTGATTTGGGTAGTGGTAGCTATTTTTCGTATAATTTTTTGTATGTTTATATATTTTTAAATTTTTTGTAGAATTCACTGCGTCATCATGGTGCGGGGAAGAATGTAGAGCTTCTTAGTAGAAGCTATTCAGTGGAGAGGTCGGGGCATAGACATGTTAGATCCCGTGGTATTTCGGCCTCGGCTCGTAGAGAACGGATCCACCGTCGGGATGAGGATGACGATGACGATGATGATGCTGAGGAGGGTGACCAGGAGGAGGAGTAGGAGGAGGGCGCGGATGAGGATGAGGATGTGGACGATGGCAGTGGACCGTATGATGATTACGGTCCAATCAATCAGAGGGTTGATGACATGTACGAGACACATATGGTGGAGGTGCGTAAGGGTAGGGGTGGTAGGTTTGTTAGTAGATCTGGCACATCATCTGCGTCCACTGTATCTGGGGCAAGCAGGAAACGGTCGAGGGTCGTTAATGATTCTTGGGTTGTTAGGAGTGAGGTGCCCGGTGGGCCTGTTGACGGGAGTGTGATTCCTAGCTTTCTAGGACACATAGCTGCCCGTATTTGGGAGGACCAGGAGAGGCCTTCAGTTACGGGGTTGTTGAAATGTCATACCCGGGAAAAGACTTGTAGCTTTTTGCGTACATGGGCTGAGGCTTGGCCGGCGGAGAGCGAGATGTTCGAGCGACTGGAGGGCACTGGGGTGAATCACGTTCCTGCCACCATGCACGATAAGATTGACAGTACGCTGATCACGGCTTTCATTGAGCGATGGCAGCCGGATACAAACTCTTTCCACCTTCCGTTCGGTGAGATGACGATCATGTTACATGACGTCGAGGCCATTCTGGGGATTCGTGTTGAGGGTAAACGACTTTGTGCTGTGGCTGATGCGGATCAGGCAGATTTGCTGGCGGAGTTGTTGGCGGTGGACAGGGATGCACTGTACACCGAGGCGCTTGGTGTTTGGGAACACGGCGGTGTGAAGATCGCATCCGTGTTGCAGCGGTGTTTGTACCCCAGTGCACGTAGGACGCACGACGCACAACTGAGTGCTTATGTTTTTCTACTCCTCTGATGTACCTTGTTTCCGGATAAGAGCGGCGGAAACAAGCTCAGGCCACGCGACATAGTAGAGGCGTGTGACCCCGACAGTGTAGGCCAGTTTTCCTAGGGATCGGCTACGTTGGCGTATTTGTATCGTGATGGGCGTGCGAACGGTCGTACATTCCACACTCAATCAAACACATTTATTAACAAACACCTTACAAACCAAGCATAATGACAAGTAAGAGTTCGGTCCACAAGGAACGGGATATGATTGCCAAAGATCTTTACACTTAAGCTAACTCGAAGTCAATTGGTGAATTGAGGTTCGTCTAGAAGACAAACAAACTATGGTTCTAAATCAATGAATTAAAGATACTAGGGAATGAGATCCACTCAACCAAGGCAAATAGGCAAACGGGGAGTAAAATAGACAAGATATAGCAAGGACTATATGTAAAATCAACCTCATGCAATTAGAAAACAACTCACACTACTAAACTTAGATTCCTCATTAGTTTAGCAATAGATGATACATAATCAAATTACAATAAGTAATGACGTACTCAATTTACACTTCCATGTCAAATTAGGCATATCATACTATCAAGCTCCTTAGTCAAGGGTAGCTAAACCTATCATGAGGAACTAACAAGCAATCTCATATTATCAATTTAATTGCAATTCAAACATCAATGCTTCTCCCACATTTGCATAGTTAACCCAAAAGGTCGAGCTTCACCCAACCCCTAGCAAGAAGACTACTCACAACTCATGTTTATCAACATGCAATCAAGAATTAGGGTTCTAAATACTTCAATAATTGGGGAAAAGTGGTTAACAATTGAAATAACTATCATCTAATAACAAATTACCAAGAACTAGGAAGATTTAAATAACATGCAAATACCAAATAAAATCTGAAATTAAAAGGAAGAAGGTTGGAGAAATTACTAATTGAAGCTTCAAATGTTGAATACAAATTTCCCAACTTTGAGAATAATTCTTGAATTTCACTAATACAATGATTTGATTTTATGAAAACTAAGCTAAATTAATCCTAAGGAATGTTTCAAACTAAGAGAGGTTTCTGAAAACTAGGCTACTGTCCTCCTTCTCCCGTCTTTTTTAAACGATCTCAAAAGGACCTTAAATAGTCCGTACAAAATTGGCTGAGATCGAGAAAAGGTCCGACCGAACTCTGGGTAAGTTCGGTCGGACTCAGGGTAGGTTCGGTCGAACCCTGTGTAGGTTCGGTCGAACCTCCCTGATCCTTGTTTGGTCGAACTTTTGAGGTTCGACCTCTCCTGCAAAATTGCTGAAAACAGGTTTGACACTGCCTTCACTGCACCCTGGAGGTTCGGTCGAACTTTTGAAAAGTTTGACCACACCAAGGTTCGACCGGACCTTTCAGAGGTTCGGCCACACCTCCTCTTGCACTTCCTTTTCTTGCTTCCTCTCCTTCCCTTTTTCTCCTCTTGCCTTTGTCCATGGCTTCCATGCTTGGCCAAGGGGCCTCCCACCGTGCATAGGACCGTCACGGAACCTGCAGAAGATACCAAAGTTCACGAGAGCATGGGGATGATAAAATAATGCATAAAGATTATCAAAATAAGCATTACTTTTCATCAACACAAAAAGAAGCCATAAGAGGATAATGAGGTGGAAAAACCTAAGAAAAATAAGAGGAAAAAGACCTAAATACTACCC